>NC_088869.1:16745790-16826664 GCF_032884065.1 Artemia franciscana | reverse complement strand
ACACTTCGTCGTTGCCAAAAATTATAACCGGTTAAAAAAGTTAGAGAATTCTTTTTTGGATTTAGAGAAAATTTTTGATGAAAAATTTAAGTAATGAAGATGATTTGCCGTTATTTAGTGAAAGTAATTATCCTAGAAGTAAATATGTTGATTTAACAGATTTAACCAAGCGGCACTCTGAATCTCAGTTCTCTGTGCTTCAACGTAACTGTCAAGGATTATGTTCGTCGTTTATGGAAATAACTTCAATGTGCCACCAACTGCAACCCAACATAATTGGATTATGTGAGACATTCCTTACAAGACAAACGGATAGCCTCCTAGATATCCCAGGCTTTAAATTAAATTTTCTACATAGAAAAGAGGCTCGCAGAGGAGGATTGGCTATTTATGCGAGGAATGAGTATGCTGTGCATATTAACAATCAACTGAGCCGGAATGTTGAAGGCATTTTTGAATCACTTTTCCTTGAGCTATGTGGCCTTCTAAGAAAAAGATATTGATTGGAGAAATATATCGCTCACCCTCTGGTTCTGTTTCTGCTTTTATGGATATACTAACTCAGATTTTACAGCTAATAGGAAACCAGAACCAAGATGTGATCATCATGGGTGATTTTAACATTAATCTAGCCTTTCCTCTAAGAAATAGCTCAGTGGATCTTCTCACTATTATGTCAGGGTCTAATCTTTACCCTTCAATTACAATTCCAACCAGAGTAACAGAAAGTACACACTCACTGATTGACAACATTTTTTCTACATTATGTCCGGCGAAGGTATCAGTCATCACCAGCGACACATCTGATCATTTTCCTATACACACTGTCTTCAACACGGCGAGGATGCCAACTCCACACGTAAGAACTAACCAGGGTCTACAAGTAATTAATCTTAAAGAGGAGAATCTTAAACTGTTAAACGATGAGTTAAAAAAAAGTTTCTTGGGGCAGTGTCCTAGCAAATGAAGATGTGAACGAAGGTTTTGAAATTTTCCACAGTGCGTTTGTAGCTGCATATAGAGCATGCTGTTTTAAAGAGAAACCAAGAAACCGTGGAAGAAAAAATACCCCAAAATGTCCATGGGTTACCGAAAGCTTACTCATATGCATATATAAGAAAAATAAGTTATGGGCAAATTACAGAAACCACCCAAACCGTGAAAACCTAGAGAGATATGAGACGTATAAGAAATGCCTTCATTTAGTTCTGAGGAAAGCAAAAAGAATTTATGTGAATAATAAAATATCGGAAAGTGGGAAGGATGGACGAAAAGTCTAGAAGGTCATTAGTTCGGTTTTGCGACCAAATGATAAGAAAGCAGAATTGCCTTCCAGACTTTTTGTCAACGGGGAGGCTGTTACGGAACCCACTCAGGTTGCAAAAGAACTCAGTACATTTTTTGCAAGGATAGGAGGAATTACATCTAATTCTGCAAAAAGTCCCCACAAACCCTACAAGCATTACCTTGGGTCAGCATGCACCAAATCAATGGCAATAATTCCTGTGACATCAATTGAAGTAGAGCTAATTGTGAAGACCTTGAAAGGCACATCAGCGTCTGGATTTGACCGGATACACACGAAAACCCTGAAAGCAGTCCTTCCTTCTATCCTAGAGCCATTAACTTATTTGATAAACCTGTCTCTAAGAAGTGATGTTTTTCCTTCGATATTAAAAAAAGCAAGAATAATCCCTCTGCAAAAAGGTGGCCCTCATGACGATCAATCAAACTTCCGACCTATATCCATATTATCTGTTTTTTCAAAAGTTTTTGAAAGACCCTTACAAAGACTACTTTACCAGTTTCTCGAAAAAAAAAGATTTTTTTAATAGTCGTCAGTTTGGGTTCAGACCTGGTCATTCAACAGAAGATGCTCTGGCATCCTTAAGCTTATTCATCAAGAGAGAACTTGACTCAGGTCTTCTGCCAGCTGCTATATTGATTGACATCAAGAAAGCATTTGACAGCATGGATCATACAATCTTACTGGGAAAGCTACAACATATTGGAGTGAGAGGGATAGCCCTTCGATGGTTTAAATCTTACCTTCAAAATAGGTGCATCTACATTGGTGACGACCCAAGAAACGACACTACTGTGAAATTTGGTGTGTCCCAAGGATCAATCCTCGGTCCTCTTTTGTTTTTAATCTATGTAAATGACCTAACTCGTATCCTTAATCCGAATCCTGACGACCAAAAATGCTGTAACCTATGCTTTGCTCAAACATCTGAGGACATTACTAACGAGCAAGATGAACTTATAACATTCGCTGACGACACTACAATTACCTGCTGCGGACTTGATATGCCTTCACTCCAGTGGAAGCTTAAAAACATCATAGAAGAGACCTATCTGTGGATGGATGCCAACAAACTTGGCATCAATGTAGAAAAATCTTGCATCCTACTATTTTCTAGGGTAGGAACCCTTCACCCAGAAATAACAGGAATTGTGACGTCTCGTGGAAAGGTTCAACGACCAGTAAATAGATTTGCAAAATATTTAGGAGTAATAGCAGATGAAAACCTTTCTTTCCTTCCTCACATCCATGCTGTAGAATTAAAGCTTTCAAGGAATCTGGGCATCATGAAGAAACTGAAGCAAATATTCCCACGTAAAACCCTTACCCTTCTCTACAATGCACTCATTAGACCCCACTTACAATATTGCGCAATGGTATGGCAATCAACATTCAAATCCCATCTGAAAAAACTGGATTCCATCCACAAGAATGCCTTGAAGATCATCAAACACACAGAAGATTATCTCTCGTTGAAATCGCTGTTTGAGCTTTCCTGCTTGGTTTTTGCTTTCAGATTCCTCTCCGGCTTGCTTCCACCGCCTTTTAGGAATCTATTCAGTTTGGTATCTGAACAGCGTCTTCCAATTACAAGACTATCTGCACAGATCCATATTCGAAATA
Source organism: Artemia franciscana (assembly GCF_032884065.1). Taxonomy (NCBI): domain Eukaryota; kingdom Metazoa; phylum Arthropoda; class Branchiopoda; order Anostraca; family Artemiidae; genus Artemia; species Artemia franciscana. The sequence goes on along the minus strand of NC_088869.1, from coordinate 16,823,735 downwards.
TGCCAACAGTGAGATCGGATTTTTCGCCGAACATCGTCTGTGCTAAGGCTTACAATACCCTACCGCTTGAACTGAGAGATAGGAGCTCTCTTGGTTCTTTCAAAAAGAGAATAAAAAATTATCTTGTTTTGAATTAGTTTAATTTGAATAAAGAATCTAATTAGAAAAGTGATTTTAGCTATTATTGAGTTTTTTCGTGGGGGTTGGAGTGGTTTGCTCCTGGATGAAGAGGTGGGGACTTGTAAGGATATTTTTGGTAGGGTCCATGGTTGTATCGAGAAGTGGAGGGAGAGCCATAGTGCTTTTATATTTTTGAGGTGATATTGGTGAGATGACAGATTAAGTATGTTATGACTGTTATAATTTTTTTTTAATAAACCCGAATGAACTGAACTGAACTGAAGTAGATCCCTCGGACCTAAAGAACATTTTAAACGAGATAAAAACTCACTTAACATTTGGTCTCCACTTAGCAGTAGAACCAGAAGTAGCTAAATTAATCTTGTATTATACCAAACTAAAGGTGCACATCACCGCAATTGACGAACAACTCTTTGCGGTAGTCACAATTCCATTAATTAATCAACAATCCATATTTGGTTTGTACAAAATATCTACTTCCCAATTAACATAAAAGAGACAAACTCCTTTATGAGCATCATCCCAGAAGCGGAAAATATGTTAATAGATCAAGACAGGAGAAAATACGCACTATCAAATCCCCAAGAATTAAAGGAATGCTTGTCATTTAAAAATTTAGTCTTCCAACTAACACTACCTATATATAACGTAAAAATAAGATCATGCATGCTGGATCTGTTCCTAAAAGAATCACAGCAGCAAAATATTCCTGACTCTTGTGAAGCTCTAATAGGAAGTACCAAAAGAGAAACTTTCATTAATTTGCGGAACGATTTATGGTTATTTACAGTACCTAAAAAGACTGTAGCAAAATTATCCTGCTGCAACAATACAGAAAAAATTGATCCCAGTTATCGAACCGAAATATTGTTACAGGACGTTGGAACTACTACAATCAAACAAGGTTGCAGACTTGTAACTAAAGAAACAACTCTGCAAATACCTCTAGTCACAACCAGCACTAACGTCATGAGCCCAAAAATAATAAACTTTCAAGGAATAAACTTGTCGTTCACAATTCTGAATATAAACAATGAGGAATCTAAAACATCCATATGGCCAAAAATAGAAATTATTAAAGGTACAATGCAATTAACAAAAATAAAGGAAGCATTAGATTTACAAATACCCTTGTTCACCGACGAAGACCAAAGGTTGAAATACATGGACAGTCAATACGGACTATTCTCACCAAACTCATGGTATAATATTATAATCACTATATTTATAGTATTTCTTATTTCACTAACAATAAAAGCGCTACTAACAATTAACTATGGAACACTCTTGAAGCGAAAAAGGATAAATAACGATATAATTGAGGCACAAAAGATGCATCAATTAAACCCTGCTGCTCCTGATGATATTTAAGCCATTTTAACAGGGAGGATGTGAGGATACAGGAAAATTGAGAGGTCTTTTCCAGTACGTTCGTATATCCTTTCCCTACTGTAGGAAATATTGTTGGTGAATAAGAGCCAAAAGGCTATGATGCAATATACTGTTTTTCTTTTTGACATATAAAAATACTCTTGGCAGAAAATTTTATGTAAATATAAACCTCCAACAAGTACGGAAAATTCGTTACTTTCTTTTCTTATGTGCAAGAGAATTAGGAGGTCGTCTCTTGTAATTTTTCTACTCTATTTCCAAATTAAGAATATTCCAAGGCATGGTGATTGAAAGGCTATGATGCAAAATTGTTTTACTCTCCAGCATGTCATGCATTGGAAGTTCAAAAAATTGGATAAAAGTATGATCCAGAGTAAACTAAGGCCTCTATGTAATCTTATATTTAACCCCCCCCCTTTTGTTCAGTGTTTTTATATTTGCATGTCACCATAATGATATAGTATTAATTTAATACACATTAGAATATTCTTAATTACTATATAATGTCATATACCTCATTTTACTTTAAATGTACCTCAAAATTATTATACATTCAATTTCCTTTTGAATTTTAAAATAATATCACTATTATGCAATTTTATGTTGTAATAATGATTCTTAGTTACACATAGTTAGTATCGTTTTATGTGTTATCAACATGATTCTGCTTGGAAATTTTTATTACAGAATTTGGCACACTCTTTACATTGGCCAACGATAGATCATGGTCAAAACTGAAAAACACCTATCATGATTTATCAATCGCCGAAAAATGCCCGAAAAACACATCTGGTTCAACCAGACAGCTTTCACCAAAGCGACATCTCAAATAGCGCCATCTATCGTACTACAATCATTTTCATCTTTCTAACTGAACGCCGTAGACTAGAGAAGACGTAACATCCAGCCGGCGGGTACAAACCACCACATACCCACGAAGACACCATAGATGATAACCTAATTCAACATGGTAACCCAGCATCAGCAACGTCACAGGCCTAGATCAAGATTTAGAACAGGACATCCTAAATCCTAATTTTATAAACTTATGAGTCAATTACCTCGTAAGGCCTTAAATACTACCTCAGTCAATTGACTTATAAGACAATAAAAAATAACGCTTAAAACAATACAAATGCAGAAGAGAGCGGGAACGGGACGGAAGAGCCGTAGTACTGGCGGTACTTTTGTACTTAAACTGCTGGGGATAGGTGTTCCGGGTCCCGTGCTTCCCATTTTGTAGAAGCGTAGAAACAAAACAGACCTTACAATTGCTAAATTTTTAAGCAACAAAAACACTTAGGGGTGATAGATTAGAAAATGGCATTATATTAGTTCAATCAGTAAATAGGGCAAAGACACGAAAATTGTGAATGGTGTGAAAATAATATACCAAAATAATAAGTGATGAACAATTAAAGTGCCAAACAGTGAATTAGAAGTTTAAATTAAATAAAAGTACCAGTGGTGATTTTTTTATAATTTTGTATATTTTTTCACTTTATTGTAAAATACCTGGGATCAATTGAGAATTCAATATAATAGGTAAAATTGTTTATAATTTAAATAAAAGTGAACAATTGGAACCAGTTATTGATTTGTAAACACAGTTAATGTCCAGTGCTATCGTTATGTAATTTTATATAATTTTTATAAGTGTAAGGTGCAGGATAAATACAAGGTGTACGAAAATATATCTATAAAATTTTAAGTTACCATTATATGGTTATGGAATTATAATAAAATCCTTTTTTAGACAATAAGAATTAAAAGATGTAACGTTTAAGGATAGGGATTAATCTAACTGATGAGGGCATCAATTTACAACGGATAAGGGGATAAGTAACATATAGGCTAGCCCGCCCCCCCTATATAAAATTCAAAACCCCTGAGACATTCTTCAATTCAGGACTAAATTACTCATTTCATACCCCTATGGTAAAATTCAAATTAGAAAAAGATTTAAAGTTAAGTCTTATAGAATCTGGAATTTAGCAGTTATTCAATACTTTATGGGCTACGTGCCTTTAAACACAAGTCAAACAAAGAGTAGAAATGTTTCTTTTTGAATCAACCAATCAAAATCAAGTCTACTAATGATTCATATGAACCTTTGAACTCCAAGAGAAAATACTTATTTTTTGTCTCATTGGAGTGGAAAATGGTTGCTTCACGATTGTGAATACCAGTCGTATTGCGACATCTGCAGTAGAGGTCAACTACACAGGTCGTCCCCAAAGTTCTTGTTTAGAAATCAAGTCTTGGACTTGAATTAGCGCGACACGGGCAGCTAGGATATGAGTTTTATAATAGTCAAGTTCCAGTGTTCATGTGCACCCTTTCATGCTATAAATTATTGGAGTTGTTTTATCCAAAGTTTTATGCTGTAAGTAAATAAAAATTATTGTCTTTAATCATCTTTTTTCTATGTACTAGGGCATCAGGTACAGTTTCTCTTGTCTTCAGGTACGGTCCCAAGGGAATCTGTACTATTTAGGAGACCTTGAACATCACTGAGATGATTCTGTCTCCCAGGTTACTTGGGATTATATACAGAGCCTTTTCATTCTGTTAGCAATTTAGCTCCCATATCTCATATCAACATTAAGATCAAGACTTAGAAAAGTCCCAAGTACCACTAGTAACAATTCCCTCGTAAGCAGACTTCCCATCAAACTCATTAATTCAACCAACCCCCCCGTAACACAGTCCTTGGGACATTCCTGATAGATTCTTTGAACAACATGCATGTACATAGTGTGTTTTGATTTAGCTCAACATTCCCTGAAGTTTTCACCCCAATACCTATTGTTTTAGCAGCAATATTAGTAGGAGCATGGAGATTTTGCCTGTTGGTTAGTTTAATATCCCAAAACAAGCCCTGTAAGTTATAAGTTCATACTTTTAAGCTATTAAATAAAAAAAACAAGTTTTTTCAACTGAAAGTAAGGAGTGACATCAAAACTTAAAACGCACAGAAATTACTTCGTATATGAAAGAGGCTGCTTCCTCATCAACGCCCCGCTCTTTACGCTAAAGTTTGACTCTTTCTCTCAATTCTTCTTTCTAAAACAGTAAAAAACTTTAGCGTAAAGAGCGGGGTGTGGATGAGGAAGCAGCCTCTTTCATATACGAAGTAATTTCTGTGCGTTTTAAGTTTTGATGTCACTCCTTACTTTCAGTTGAAAAAACTTGTTTTTTTTTATTTAATTTCTGAACGCTTTTGAATCAATGCATGTTTTGATTTTGGCTCTCCTCAGAGGAATAATCAAAACGAAATATGCATATTTTTTTATTTTTTTTTGGCTCAATGGCTTTCTCATAATTTTGATCGAATGATTTTGAGAAAAAAAAAGCGGGGGACGAAGCCTAGTTGCCCCCCGATTTTTTGGTTAATTAAAAAGGCAACTAGAACTTTTAATTTTTTACGAATCTTTTTATTGGTAAAAGATTTACGTAACTTATAAATTAGCTTACGTAAAGAACTTTTGTATTCTCATGTTTTTATTACATATATGAGGGGATTCGCCCCATCGTCAGTCCCTCTTTCTTTACACTAAAGCTTAAATTTTATCCCAATTCATTAAGAATGACCCCCTGAATCACAAAAGCCGTAGAATAAGTAGTTGAAATTACCGAAAATACTTTAGCGTAAAGAGCGAGGTATTAGAAGGAGGTGAGCCCCTCATATGGGTAATAATTTCTGTTTGTTTTAAGTTTTACTGCTGTTCCTTACTTCCAGCTGAAAAAGCTTTTTCACTTTTATTTTTTAATTGTTTTTTTTTTTAAATATTGCTAGTAAATCCTGCTTTCCCTTCATGGAAATTTTCTTCTCCCATTACAAATTCTCGAAGGAAAGTTCCCCCAGCATATTCCCCTCTTCTCAACCCCTCCCCCAAACCAAAAAAATCCTCCTGAAAACGCCTGTATACTTCCCAATAACCATTACTATATGTAAGCACAGGTCAAAGTTTGTAACTTGTTGCCCCTCCCACGGGGACTGTGGGGGAGTAAATCGTCCCCAAAGACATAGTTATAAGGTTTTTCGACTATGCTGAATAAAATGGCTATCTCAGAATTTTGATCCGTTGACTTTGGGAAAATAATTAGCGTGGGAGGGGGCCTAATTGCCCTCCAATTTTTCTTGTCACTTAAAAAGGGCACTAGAACTTTTCATTTCCGTTAGAATGAGCCCTCTTGCAACATTCTAGGACAACTGGGTCGATACGATCACCCCTGGGAAAAAAAACAAAACAAAAAAAACAAATAAACACGCATCCGTAATCTGCCTTCTAGCAAAAAATGCAAAATTTCACATTTTTGTAGATAGGAGCTCGAAACTTCTACAGTAGGGTTCTCTGATACGCTGAATCTGATGGTGTGATTTTCGTTAAGATTCTATGACTTTTAGGGGGCGTTTCCCCCTATTTTCTAAAAAATGCAAATTTTCTCTGGCTCGTAACTTTTGATGGGTAAGACTAAACTTGATGAAACTTATATATTTAAAACCAGCATTAAAATGCGATTCTTTTGATGTAGCTATTGGTATCAAAATGCCATTTTTTAGAGTTTTGGTTACTATTGAGCCGGGTCGCTCCTTACTACAGTTCGTTACCACGAACTGTTTGATTCCTAAGATCTTGCCGTTATGCATTTTGACAGTCTGGATGCAGATAGTGTGTATTAATTCAGTCCAAATTCCACCCCAATATTTCCTGAAATTTCCACCTTTATACCCTTAGTCTCAGTGGTAGCATAGTCCCAGTAGAAGTAGTAGTTGCACTGGTAGTAGTAATAGTTGCATTATTACTAATAGACTTTTGTGGAGGCTTTGACCTTGACATATAGAACAGAATCATCAAAACCTGAGGTATATTCTTTCAACTTCACTGCCATTTGTTGAACCAATGGGAGATCAGTTTGTAGACAAACATTAGTGTCTATAAAGTAGTAGTTAGTTCAGTTCTATTCTATGCCGTTGAGACCTGGCCATTGAAGGCACTTAATCTGCATGATATGTGATTTTTGACTACCGTTGTTTACAAAAAATCCCAAGGATTTGACACTCCAACTGAATCTCAGATGTTGATGTGCATAACTATTGCTGTAACACCCAACCCACAGCCACTATCGTCCAGCAGAAAAGACTGCATTAGCTTGGCCATGTCCTAAGAAGACACAATGATTGAATCATCAGGCAAGTGCTTCTAGCTGTTTCTCTGTCAGATTGGCACAGATACCTGGGGCATCAATTGAAAAATTTTCTTGCAGCAAGTACAAGTAAAAAGATAATGCTAGTAGTAGTGCTAGCATTAATAGGAATAACAGTAGTAGTATCAGTAGTAGTACCATTATGTACAAATGCCCTTTTTTTGGTCAATTAAACACCCCCCACATAATTCCTTGATATTTCCAACCTAATACTCAATGATATTCCTGAGATAAGCCCCTTTGAAAACCAGCATAGACAGAGTGTGTCTTGATTTAGTTCAATCTTTCCTCAATATTCCTTGGAATTTTCTTCTTGATCCCCATAGCCTTTGTGTAGTAGGAGTCACGATAGCGTTGTATTAGTAGCAACAATAAGAGCGTTAGCAGTATTATCATTAACACTATGCACCTTTTGCTTTTTGGTCATTTGAGCATCCCTCTCATCATGCCCTCAAAGTTTCAACTTGATACGCTAAGTCGTTCCTTAGATATTTCTAAAGTGCCCTTTTGACAACCAGTATGCATATGATGCGTTTTTATTTAGTTCCACCTCCCCCTCAATATTCTCCCAAAATTTTCAACTCGATATCTTTAGCCATAGTAGAGGTCACAATAAAAAGGTAGTTGTAGCAGTAGTAGTAGTAGGTGCAGAAGCAGTAGTAGTAGTTCAGGTGGTGATAGTAGTAGCAGTAGTAGTAGCAATAGTAGTTGAGTCTATGGTGTGTTTAGGGGGGGGGGAGGGATATGGGACCTGCCCCCCCCCCCGTTAGCAGTAGTATTATTAGCACTATGCACTTATTGCTTTTTGGTCATTTGAGCATCCTCTCATCATGCCCTGAAAGTTTCAACTTGATACGCTAACTCATTCCTTAGATATTTCTAAAGTGCCCTTTTGACAACCAGTATGCATGTGGTGTGTTTTTATTTAGTTCCACCTCCCCCTCAATATTCCACCAAAATTTTCAACTCAATATCCTTAGCCTTAGGAGAGAACACAATAAAAGTGGTAGTTGTAGCAGTAGTAGTAGTAGTAGTAGTTGTTGCAGCAGTAGTAGTAGTTCTGGTGGTGATAGTAGTATCCGTAGTAGTAGTAATAGTAGTTGATTCTTTGGTGTATTTAGGGGGGAGGGATATGGGGCCTGACTCCCCTAAAAGAATAACAAAGAAATTCGTTTTAACATTTTAATTTGTTGCTCTCAACATACTCCTTGGTTTTTCATTGTATTCTTTGGTAATATATTGGACAGTGCTACTCTTTTTTTCGATTTTATTCATCTCTCCTGATTTTTCTCACTCCCTAAGGTGAGAGTTGTCACCTTCCCTAGTCACTCCGTCACTTTGCTTGAGGCTCTTACAACTCCTATTTCATACTTATTGTGATTACATTTATCAGGTTGAAAGCTATGCAAGCTTTGTTTGACGTGATTCTGTGATATTAAAAGAAGTCACTTAGTGGTATTTAAAGAAGAAAATACATTAACTGAACTCATAATGGGGAAACGAAACTGTCAACAGTCTCTTTTTGTCTCCTACTATTCCAGTTGTTGAGGCAAGTGTAGAAAGTACTCGTCAAACTGGTCTTTTTTCCATAAATTGAAACTCCTTAGAAAGGGGATGGCTGCTGAATGTCATGGGAAAGATGAATTGAAAGGAAGACAGACACACGAACTAGAGTTATGGTGGCTGCCTTATCAACTTTTTAATCTTATAACTCAAACTAAAAAAAAAAAATAAATAAATAAAAACAGCTCGTATTTTACCAACAATACGTGACACAAATTTTATGTAGAATAAGGGAAGAGGATTGTTGGCAAGCCAAGGCACGTAAGAACAGGACGTTGGATAACAATAGTTACTTTTTTATCCCCTATCTTCTGAGGCCTTGGTTCGTTATACCGGTTTATGAACAAAGTGTTTTCTCCTAAGGCCTGCAAAGAAAGGAAAATGGCAACTTTTAGAACAGTTATTCTATCTGTTATTGGAAATATGGCTGACAATGATGTAGCTATGAAGTTAAAAATTTGTGGGAATGTTTTGAATCATCTGCTAAAAACATAGAATATATATCTTATTTACCGCAGAACAATATCATCAATAGTGTAAGCAATGTCTGTCAGGGACAAAATTTTGTATAGAAAAAATATATGAAATGTTTTTTTTTTATATTTGCCAATGAGACGAGTGTTGTAACCTCAAAAGAAAAGCTCGTTCTTATCGTCTGCTTTTATGACGATCATCAAACATAAGATTTTTTGTGCTTTAACACTGCAAATTACTTAATGGACCTAGGTTTTCCTAACTATATCATTAGACTTCGCTTAGAGCTTAGATCAAACATGGATATGTTAGTTGGAATTAGCTTCGATGGAGGTAGTATTGTGTCCAGTTTGAACAAGGGTGTTCAAGCAGAAATACGAAAGCAGTATCCACTTTTCATTTACAAGCATTGTGCTTTGCTGTGTTATTATCCGCTAAAAGCATAGAATAGATATCTTGTGCAGAACAATATCATCAATAGTGTAGGCAATGTGAGTCGGGGACACAATTTTTTATAGAAACAAGAGCTTAGAGCTCATTTGGCACTTGAGACGAGGCAAGAAGAGCTAAGAGCCAAGAGCTCATATGGTATGAGCTCTAACAAAATTCTAAGAATCAATAGATTGATTTAAAAAGAAAATCAGAGGCTAAATGCCGGTCAGGATTTAAAATAAGAGCTCCGAGTCACAATGTCCTTCTAAATATAAAAATTCATTAAGATCCGATCACCCACTCGTAAGTTATAAATACCTCATTTTTCTAATTTTTCCTCTCCCTGTAGCCCCTCAGATGGTCGAATCTGGGAAAACGACTTTATCAAGTCAATTTGTGCTCCCTAACACGCCTACCAATTTTCATCGTCTTAACACGTCTAGAAGAACCAAACTCGCCAAATCACTGAACCCCTCCTCCTAACTCCCCTAAAGAGAGCGAATCCGGTACGGTTACGTCAATCACGTATCAAGGACATTTGCTTATTCTATCCACCAAGCTTCATCCCGATTCCTCCACTCCAAGTGTTTTCCAAGATTTCCCCCCGCAACTCTCCCCTATGTCAAAAGATCTGGTCGGGATTTGAAATAAGAGCTATGAGACATGAATTCCTTCGAAATATCAAATTGCAGTAAGATCCGTTCACCTATTCGTAAGATAAAAATACCCCAATTTTCACGTTTTCAAAAAAGTCCGCTTTCCCCCTCCGTCTCCCCCAAAAGTCACAGGATCTGTTTGGAAGTTAAAATTAGAGATTTAAAGCACGAGTTCCTTCTAAATATCAAATTTCATTAAGATTTGGTCATCCTTTCGTAAGTTGCAAATACCTCATTTTTCCAAATTACCCCCCCCCCCCAACTCCACCAAAGAGAGCAGATCCAGCCCGGTTATGTCAGTCTTGTATCTCAGACAGGTTTTTATTCTTCCCATCCAGTTTCTTCCTGTCTCTCCGCTTTAAGTATTTTCTAAGATTTGCGGCCCCCCCAACTACCCCCCTCCCAATGGCGCTGGATCCGGTTGAGATTTAAAATAAGAGATCTGAGTTACGATGTCCTTCTAAATATGAAGTCTAAAGATCCAATCACTGCTTCGTAAGTTAAAAATACGTCATTTTTCTAATTTTTCAGAATTACCCCCCCCCCCCCCAATAGAGCGGATCCATTCCAATTATTTAAATCAGGTATCTAAGACTTCTGCTTATTTTTCCCACCAAGCTTCATCCCGATTCTTCCACTCCAAGGGTTTTCCAAGATTTCCCCCTCCAACTCCCCCCAATGTCAAAAGATCTGGCCGTGATTTGAAATAAGAACTGTGAGACATGAACTCCTTCTAATTATCAAATTTCACTAAGATCCGATCACCTATTCGTAAGATAAAAATACCCCAATTTTCACGTTTTCCAAGAATTCCGCTTTCCCCTTGATATTTAGAAGGATATCGTGTCTCAAAGCTCTTATTTTAAATCCCTACCGGATCTGGTGACATTGGGGGGAGTTCGGGATGGGGGAGCCTAAAATGATGGAAAACGCTTAAATTTGAGGGATCGGGATGACAGTTGGCGGGAAAAACAAGCAGAAGTCTTAAATACATGATTTAAATAATTGGAACGGATCCGCTCTATTGGGGGGGGGGGTACTTCTGAAAAATTAGAAAAATGACCTATTTTTAACTTACGAAGGAGTGATTGGATCTTCATGAAACTTCATATTTAGAAGGACCTCTTAACTCAGATCTCTTATTTTAAATCTCAACGGGAACCAGCGCCATTGGGGGGGGGGCAGTTAGGGGGAGACCGGAAATCTTAGAAAATACTTAAAAAGGAGAGATCAGGATGAAAGTGGATGGGAAGAATAAAAACCTGTCTAAGATACGTGACTGAAATAATCGGACCGGATCTGCTCTCTTTGGTGGAGTTAGGGGGGGGGATGTAATTTGTAAAAATGAGGTATTTGTAACTTACGATAGGGTGACCAGATCTTAATAAAATTTGACATTTAGTAGGATCTTGTGCTTTAAAGCTCTAATTTTAACTTCCGACCAGATCCTGTGACATTGGGTGGACCAGAATGAAATACTACTAACAATTGATTTATATTGGAGACTGTTTCTTTTTCTTTCCCGATTTCAAAAATTTTATTTTTTTAACAAACAAAAGTTAACAAAGGGAGTGTTGAAAAGGGTTCACTGCACTTCGGAAAATTGTGAAATGAGGAATGATAGAAAGATGTCTAAAACAATTGAATCAAACTGCTAAGAGAAAAATGGTTAAACAAAAATGGTTTAGAGAAAGTCATTTACAAATTATGGTTTAAAAAAAACTTGGCATTTTTCATGTATTGACTGTAATTGTCACGTTTTTTAACTGATACAATTCTAATATCTTTTTTCGAATTATTTCGAGATTTGTCTTTTTCCTAATCTACTTATTTATTTTACTATTTACCTGCCTTCTATTACCGACGGGATTTTTTGAACTTTTTAAACTTTTAATTAAATTTTTAATAATAAAAACTAAGCAAACAACAATGGATATTCCCGTTAATTTTGCGCTGCAACTAATTTTCTTAGTGTCAAAGTAAAAAATAGCAATGAAACATAACGTTCATTTAAACGTAAACACTATATTGTACGATAAACTAGTTCTTTTTTAGCCTTTCAGTAGTGAAAGTAAAGAATTTTTCCTTTTCTTTGTCATTCGAATCTTATTACTTCTTCTGAAATCCATTTTTGTTTTCAAATATAAAGTCTACAGCCATAAAACCTTGTGCCAAAGAAGAAAATGCTGCCCAGTGTGCTCTTCTTGGTGCCACCTGCAGTAAGGACTTGTCTTTTGGCTTTTTTAGCTGTAGATGCCAGTTTTCAATGGTTCTTTCCCCGAAGGGATGCGTCTCGATTCTAGAACAAGAACTACTCGCAACGACAGCTGGAGATCAGTGGTGTTGGGTGGTCAGATTCCCTTTCAACTATCACCTCTATAGAATCACTATTGTTGATTGAAAAATTTTACAACCTGGGCAATTCAATTTTTGTATTTAAATGTTAATTTTCAAGCCATCTCCATCAGTTTAAATTTAAGTATCAATACACGCATGAAAAACGGTGAGAGATACACCAAAGATAAGCAGAAATTAAGTCGAACTTAAAACAAGCAGAATCCACCAAAAAACAAATAATCTCTAAGCCTTCTAAATACAGAAATTTAGCATTAACTTCACTGAAAATAAAATTTGTTTCGAGCTATGTGATTTTATTTTTTATAAGATTGAAATGTGGATTGAAGTTTTGATATAATCCGATATTCTTTCTTGAACGTCTTAAAAATTAAGAAGCTAATAAATTTAAAAAAAAATACACGATTAAAATGGGATTTGTTTTGAGTAAAGTTCAAGTTACATTCAATTTTCTTGAAGACCAAGGGGACATTATTTCTACTACCCTTTGTGTTTGAGGTCGTTATTTAGTGTTTTTGTAAGGTAGTTTTTCGCATCGAAAACTACTTTACTTTATTTTTGCACATATTGCATTTAATATTACTCGTTACTTTTCTTTGGAAAACCTCTTGTCTGGGAAAATATTTCCAAATTTTATATTTCCAATTCACTTAGTCTTTTTTGTTGGTCAAGAAAAGAAATTTTTAAATTATTTCGAATTTTCTCTATAACAATCCACGTTATGGGCTGCTATTTATATGTTGGACAAAACATCCCTCGAACCATAAAGAGAAAGGAGGAAAATATTCAAATATATGAAATTAAAATATGCATAGTCCTTTGGTATCTGGTAGGCTCATCAAATATAACCGACATCTTATACTAGCTTGATTATAGCCAAATGTTGATTAACACTTTTTTTACGTTCCCTTAATGTTTCAAAGTAAAACCCTCGATCTTTCTCGTATTATAGCTGATACCCCCTTTTGACAATTTTGAAGGCATGTAGTGAATTTGATATGTTCAAATATTCATTTAGGATGCCATTCGAATTATGGGTTAGGAGCATCCCGGCTCAACAGTAAGCGAGACTCTAAAAAACGGAATTTTGACACCTATAGATATAATAAAAGAATTCGCTTATCATATTAATTGAAAATAAATAAATTTAATAAGGTTAATTTTACATATCATGAGTCACGAGCCTGAGAAAATATGCCTCATTTTCGAAAAAAGGGGGAAATTAAATAAAAGTAATAGAAATAGATCCAAAAGCTAAAGAATCTTAATGAAAATCACATCTTCGAATTCAGCATATCAGACAAATCCACTGTAGAGATTTCAAGCTATTATCTTAAAAAATGTGGAATATGTATTCCTTGCCAGACGAAAGATCACGGATGTGTGTCGAAATAAACATTTTAATCAAAATAGTTTAAAGGCCGAAAAAATATGCGTTTGGAGATAAGACGAACCCCCTCAACTGCTGGAGAAAGCTCAATAAATTTTGAAAATTGTCCAATTTTCGTATAGTATTTTTTTGATAGTCACGAATGGATTTTTTGGGTGGGTGAGTGAATCTTTTGCTGGAGCTAAAATTGCAATTAAATGAAGATTGGGTAACCACCCTAGTATAAGCAGTAGTAATAGTAGTAGTAATAGTGTTTTTAGTATTAGTTATATTCAAAAGCTATAGAATCTTAATGAGAATCACATCATCTGATTCAGCGTATCAGAGAACCCCACTGTATTGATTTCAAACTCTTATCTTAAAAATGTGGAATATATATATTTTTTGCCAGACGACAGATCACGGATGAGTGTTGAAATAGAAATTTTAATGAAAAGTTAACAAAGGGGAGTAGTATTGAAAAGGGTTTACTGCACTTCGGAGAATTGTGAAATGAGGAATGATAGAAAGATGTTTAAAACAATTGTGCCAAATTCTTAAGAAAAAAATGGTTAAAAAATGGATTAAACAAAAATGGTTTAGAGAGAGTCATTTACAAATTATGGTTTAAAAAAATACTTGGCGTTTTTCATGTATTGACTGTAATTGTCACGTTTTTTAACTGATAAAATTCTACTATCTTTTTTCGAATTATTTCGAGATTTGTCTTCTTCCTAATCTATTTATTTATTTTACTATTTACCTGCCTTCTATTACCGACGAGATTGTTTGAACTTTTTTAAACTTTAAATTGAATTTTTTAATAATAAAAACTGAGCAAATAACAATGGATATTCCCAAATGTTAATTTTGCGCTGCAACTAATTTTCTTAGTGTAAAAGTAAAAAAATAGCAATGAAATATAATTTTCATTTAAACGTAAACACTATATTAAGCAGTTCGTGGTAACGAACTGTAGTAAGGAGCGACCCGACTCAATAGTAACCAAAACTAAAAAAATGGAATTTTTATACCAATAACTACACCAAAAGTATTACATTTTAATGCTGATTTTAAATATATAAGTTTTATCAAGTTTAGCCATACCCATCAAAAGTTAAAAGCCTGAGAAAATTTGCGCTATTTTAGAAAATCGGGTGAAACATCCCCTATAAGTCATAGAATCTTAACGAAAATCACACCATCAGATTCAACGTATTAGAGAACCCTATTGTAGAAGTTTCAAGCTCCTATCTACAAAAATTTGGAGCCAGAAGGCAGATCACGGTTGCGTGTTTATTTGTATTTTTTTTTTTTTTGTTTTTTTTTTTTTCCCCGAGGGTGATCCTATCGACCCAGTTGTCCTAGAATGCTGGGAGAGGGCTCACTCTAACGGAAATGAAAAGTTATAGTGCATTTTTTAAGTGACAAAAAATTGGAGGGCACCTAGGCCCCCTCACACGCTAATTATTTTACCAAAGTCAACTGATCAATATTCTGAGATAGCCCTTTTCCTTAACGTAGTTGAAAAACCTTATAACTATGTCTTTGGGGACGACTTACTCCCCCACAGTCCCCGTGGGAGGGGCTACAAATTACAAACTTTGATCATTGCTTACATATAGCAATGGTTATTGGGAAGTGTACAGGCGTATTCAGGAGGATTTTTGGTTGGGGGAGAGGTTGAGAAGAGGGGGATATGCTGAGGAAACTTTCCATCGAGGAGTTTGTAATGGGGGAGGACAATTTCCATGACGGGCACGTAGGATTTGCTAGCATTACCTAAAAAAATGAAAAAATAAACATGAAAAAGTTTTTTTCAGCCTTAAGTAAGGAGCAGCATTAAAATTTAAAACGAACAGAAATTATTACCCATATGAGGGGCTCACCTCCTCCTAATACCTCGCTCTTTACGCTAAAGTATTTTTTAGTAATTTCAACTATTTACTCTATGGCTTTTGTGATCCAGGGGTCATTCTTAATGAACTGGGACAAGATCTAAGCTTTACAGTAAAGAACGAGGTACTGACGAGGGGGCAAACCCCCTCATATATGGAATAAAAACATGAGAATACAAAAGTTCTTTACGTAAACTAATTTATAAGTTACGTATATCTTTTACTAATAAATAGATTCGTAAAAAATTAAAAGTTCTAGTTGCCTTTGTAATTAACCGAAAATATGAGGGCAACTAGGCTTCCTCCCCCGCTCTTTTTTCTCAAAATCATTCGATCAAAATTATGAGAAAGCTATTTAACCAAAAAAAAAAAAAAATGCAAATTTCGTTTTAATTATTCCTCTACAGAGAGCCAAAATCAAAACATGCATTGATTCAAAAACATTCAGAAATTAAATAAAAAAAAGTTTTATTTAATTGAAAGTAAGAAGCGAGATTAAACCTTAAAACGAATTGAAATTACTTCGTATACGAAAGGGGCTGCTTCCTCATCAACGTCCCGCTCTTTACGCTAAAGTTTTTTACTTTTTTTATAAAGAAGAGTTGAAAGAAAGAATCAAACTTTAGCGTAAAGAGCGGGGCGTTGATGAGGAAGCAGCCCCTTTCGTATACGAAGTAATTTCTGGTCGTTTTAAGTTTTAATCTCGCTTCTTACTTTCAGTTAAAAAAAACTTGTTTTTTTTATTTAATTTCTGAGTGTTTTTGAATATTCTGGCAGAGCGGAGTTTTTAGTCCAGCGTCCGTGAAGCAAAAAAGAAATAAGAGGTATTGGAGGTAGATTAATTGTGAAAGCACCTATGAAATTTTCATTCCTTGATCATGTTTTAGTTCTCGCATTTATCTGTTGTTAATTGTATTTTCCTCTTGTCAGTTCTTCTTTGTTTTGGTATTGTTTGTATTTGTCAATGATGGGCAATAAATTCATCTAAGTATATTATAATCTTTTTTAATAGTCGTTCTCATAATACTTCTGTTTTTATTATTTAGTCTGCCATTTTTTTGCACACATAAACAGTCTTCTATGCTCTTACATTCTTGTTCTTGTTATTGCATATTATGCAAATCTTTTATATCAAAATATAGTAAATCGATAAAAATGTTGTAACACATTTCTTGTTGGTTTAACCCGTAATACAATAACCAACAAAATTCAACTTGAAATAGAGGTTATTCGATTGTATTTTAATTCGTTGTTTTTTAGTCGTACGAATCGGTGCAAGCCTTTGTACTGATGGTGCTTGTCTACCGGGACAAAGTTCTACTGTGATAGCCAGTGAAGTTGGATTCCAATGTACCTGTCCTTTCCCACAAACCTTGATCGAAGGAAGTTGCAAACTAGGTAATAACTTTTAATTTTTATCATTAGGAAATCTTTTGCACTATAGTCATAATTGATAACTTGAAAATATTTATTAGCATCATCTCTCATTTGTTTCAACATTAATTCAGCATTTGTCTGGTGTTAGTTTGGAATTGTGTAAATTATTTTCAAATATATAAATTGGAGAAACAAAAAACTTGAAAAGTTTTCGGACGTCATCTGTATCCTATCAATGCTTGTAGCCCTGTATCAAAAGGTTTTTGTTGTTCTTCAACAAGAAAACTTTCGATGACGCTATGTTATCTAGGTTTCAAACCTCTAATTAATCGATAATCATGGCTATATTGAAAACGATAAGAATATCAGAAGACTGTGGATGCGTGTCGAAATAGACATTTTAATCAAAATAGTTTAAAGGCCGAAAAAATATGCGTTTGGAGATAACACGAACCCCCTCAACTGCTGGAGAAAGCTCAATAAATTGTAAAAGTTGTCCAATTTTCGTGTAGTATTTTTTTGGTAGTCACGCATGAATTTTTCGGGTGGAAGAGTGAATCTTTTGCTGCAGCTAAAATAGTGATTTATTGAGGATTGGGTAACCACCCTAGTAGTAGCAGTGGTAAAAGTAGTAGTAATAGTGTTAATAGTATTAGTCATATTCAAAAGCTATAGAATCTTAATGAATATCACATCATCTCACTTAGCGTATCAGAGAACCCCACTGTATTAGTTTCAAGCTCTTATCTTAAAAAATATAGAATATATATGTATATATATTTTATTGAAAAATGGTGAATTTCCTGCTGGAGCTAAAAGAGCAATTTATTGAGGATATGGTAACCACCCTACTATTAGCAGTGGTAATTGTAGTAGTAATAGTAGTAAGAGCGTTAATAGTAGTTATACTAGTAGCAATAGCAGTAGTAGTGGTAGCAGCAGTACTAGTAATAATGATGTTAGTAGGATTAGAAGCGTGCACATATCACAAATTGGTCAAATAAACATGCCCCTCCTTTCCCTGAACGTTCTAATTTAACACCTTTAGCCGTTTTTAATATATCCCCTTTTGACAAACGGCCTTAAATGAAGCATGCCATCGAATTAAAGTGTTTTTGTGAGAATATTTAACATGACTAATGAAAAGGGATTGATGCAAATTTGTTATTTCAGTTCAACACAATTTGGAAGGATCAGCTTATATCCAGTTTAACTGACCTAGATGTCAGTGTATGTCAGGTGATCTCCTTTATTCGAAGCAATAGTGTCGGTGTTGAAGCAAAAGTTTCCTTGAAACTTAGTGATTTTTCTGTATTAGATTCGATTCTAGAGTTGATCGTCCCAGGAATAGACGTTTCAATAAAGACTGCTAGCTTGATTTCTGAAAAAGGTAAGATGGATCAATGTCAACTACTTCAATTGATGCCTGCTTATTCTCTGAACAAAATTTTTGATTTTTTTATAGGAAGTATTAAAGTACTGGCTATCAATCTAATCAAAGTAATACTTCATTAATCACCGCTCAATCATTGCGTTCAAATCAGCGCTCAAATCTTGGTTTCCAAATGGGGTCAATTCTTAACGTCTCATGTCAATTTCTTAAATACAGTCTTGCCAGAAAATCTATGAACGCAAATTGATTACTAATCGTATTAAAGTTTAAATTTAACTGCCGTATCTTAGGTAGCATTAATAATGCATTTGTACCTCTGTATCTGCTCACCCTTGCATCATTTCGGTCTCTTCTTAAACATTAAGGATATACTGAAGTATTACTACAAGAATGCAAACTATTTGCAACGACTTCCTTTCTGGACTAACAATAGCTCCCTATTCTGGCAGTACGGAATTTTTGTCCAGTGTCCGCGAAGCAAAAAAGAAAATAAGAGGTAATGGAGGCAGATTAATTGTGAAAGCACCTATGAAATTTTTTTTTCCTGATCATGTGTTAGTTCTCACATTTAACTGTTCTTAATTGTATTTTCTCTTGTCAGTTCTTCTTTGTTTTGGTATTGTTTGTATTTGTCAATTTTTTTTTGTTTCTTTTCCTTTTCTTTCTTCATTACTCCATCAGTGTTATATCTTACAGTTATGATAGGCAATAACTTCATCTAACTATATTATAATCTTTTTTATAGTCGTTCTCATAATACTTCTGTTATTATTCTTTAGTCTAACATATACTTTACCAATTTTTTTTTTTGCACACTTACATACACAGTCTACTGTGCTCTTACATTCTTGTTCTTCTTATTTCATATGATGCAAATCTTTTATATCAAAATCTAGTAAATCGATAAAAATGTTGTAACACATTTCTTGTTTATTTAACCCGTAATATAATAACCAGCATAATTCAACTTGCAATAGATGTTATTCGATTGTATTTTAATTCGTTGTTTTTAGTCGTACAAATCGAAGCAAGCCTTTGTACTGATGATGCTTGTCTACCGGGACAAAGCTGTACAATGATAGCCAGTGAAGTTTGATTCCAATGTACCTGTCCTTTCCCACAAACCTTGATCGAAGGAAGTTGCAAACTAGGTAATAACTTTTAATTGTTATCATTAGGAAATTTTTTCCACTATAGTTATAATTGATAACTTGAAAATATTTATTGTAGCATCTCTCATTTGTTTCAACACAAATTCAGCATTTGTCTGGTCTTAATTTGGAATAGTGTAAATTATTTTCAAATATATAAATCAGAGAAACCAAAAACTTGAAACAGTTTTCGGACGTCATCTGTATCCTATTAATGCTTATATCCCTGTATCAAAAGGTTTTTCTTGTTCTTCAACAAGACAACTTTCAATTGATGCTATGTTATCTAGGTTTCAAACTTCTAATTAATCGATAATCATGGCTACATTGAAAACGATAAGAATAGCAGAAGACACAGAAATTAATTCAGCTTCGGGGAAATTTACAGTATTCCATTCTTTGGAATGTAAAACAGAACGTACAGTAGGTAAAATCAAAATTTGAATCACAATTTAGACTAGAAACAATCAATAACTAATATTTGACTTACTCCATCCGTATTTTGTCTTCCTTGGAAAACTTGTAAGCGTTAAATAGTGTATCTACAATTTTAATTATTTTCCATTCATACAGTATTAAAAGTAACTCTCTGATCACTCGTTTGTCTAAACTGTCGTTAACACCGTCCCATTCAACAACTTCAAAAATATCTTGGGATAATTTTCAGTGCTTCATAGTAAGTCCCCTCATTTAGGATATTATTTATGATTATATTAATTGATGATTCTTTGTTTATTTTCCCGATTTTGAACGTTTTTTTAAATAAAAATTTAAAAAATTTATAAAAAATTTGAATTTATAAAATTTATAAATTAATAAAAATTTAAAATTTTA
The DNA here is from genome assembly GCF_032884065.1 of Artemia franciscana. Lineage (NCBI taxonomy): Eukaryota > Metazoa > Arthropoda > Branchiopoda > Anostraca > Artemiidae > Artemia > Artemia franciscana. The sequence goes on along the minus strand of NC_088869.1, from coordinate 16,803,489 downwards.
TTTGAGGTACTAGCGTTAAAAAAGTATTTACTGCACTTCGATAATTTGTGAAATGAGGAATAATAGAAAGACCTTTAAAACAATTGAGTCAAATTGTTAAGAGAAAAAATGATTAAAAAGAAATGGGTTAAACAGAAAATTGTTTATAGACGGCATATATAAATTATGGTTTAAAAAAAATAATAGACATTTTTCATATATTGACTGTAATTGTCACTTTTTTATCTGATACAATTGCGCTATCTTTGTTTGAATTGTTTCTTTTTTTAATCTATTTATTTAATTTACTATTTACCTGGCTTGTATTACCAACAGGATTGCTTGAACTTTTTGAAACTTAGATTTAAACTTTCAATAATAAAAACTGAGTAAATAACAATGGATATTCCCAGTTATTAATTTTGCGCTTCAACTAATTTTCTGAGTGTAAAAATATAAAAATAGCATAGAAATACAATGTTAATTTAAACGTAAACATTATATTATACGATTAACTAGTCATGTTTTAGCCTTTCAGTAGTAAAAGTAAAGACTGCTTTTCTTTTCTTTGTCATTTGAATCTTATTAATTCTTTTGAAATCTATTTTTTAGATATAAAAGCTACAGCCATAGAACCTTGCGCCAAACAAGAAAATGCTGCCCAGTGTATTCTTCTTGGTGCCACCTGCAGTATGGACTTTTCTTTTGGATTTTTTAGCTGTAGATATTAGTTTCCAATGGTTGTTTCCCCGAAGGGATGCGTCTCGATTCTAGAACAAGAGCTACTCGCAACGAAAGATTACCAGCTGGAGATCAGTGGCGTTGAGTGGTCAGATTCTCTTTCAACTATCACCTCTATAGAATCATTATTGTTGATTTAAAAAATTACAACCTGGGTAATTCTATTTTTGTATTGAAATCTTTATTTTCAAGCTATCTCCATCAGTTTAAATTTAAGTATCAATACACATATGATAAGAGATGAGAGATACACCAAAGATGAGCAGAAATTAAGTCAAACTTAAAACAAGCAGAATCCACCGAAAAAACAAATAATCTCTGAACCTTCTACATATAGAAATTTAGTTTAACTTTACTGAAAATAATTTTTGTTTTGAGCTATGTGATTTTATTTTTTATAAGATTGAAATGTGGATTGAAGTTTTGATACAATCTGCCTTTTTTTTATGAACGTCTTAAAAATTTAGAAGCTCATAAAGTTAAAAAAATACACAATAAAATAGGATTTTCTTAGTAAAGTTCAAGTTACATTTGATTTTCTTGAAGACCCAGGGGAAGTTTTTTCTACTACCCGTTGTGTTTGAGGTCGTTATGTAGTGTTTTTCTGTTTATTATTTGGGTTTTGGTTTGTTTATTGTATTTTGGGCTGCTATTTATATGTTGGACAAAACATCCCTCGTACCATAAAAAGAAAAGAGGAAAATATTCAAATATATGAAATTAAAATCTGCATAGTCTTTTGGTATCTGGTAGGCTTATCAAATATAACCAACATCTTATATTAGCTTGATTATAGGCAAATATTGATTAACCCTTTTTTTACGTTCTCTTAATGTTTCAAAGTAATACCCTCGATCTTTCTCGTATTATAGCTGATACTCCCTTTTGACAATTTTGAAGGCATGTAGTGAATTTGATATGTTCAAATATCCATTCAGCATGTCATTCGAATTATGAGTTAGGAGCATCCTGGCTCAACAGTAACCGAAACTCTAAAAACGGAATTTTGACACCAATAGATATAATAAAAGAATTCGCTTATTATGTCAATTGAAAATATATAAATTTTATAAGGCTAATTTTACATATAAAGGGTCACGAGCTTGAGAAAATACAACTCATTTTCAAGAAAAGGGGGAAACTAATCAAAGTTATATAATCATAGTCCAAAAGCTATAGAATCTTAATGAGAATCACATCATCTCATTCAGCGTATCAGAGAACCCCACTGTAGAAGTTTCAAGCTCTTATCTTAAAAAATGTTGAATATATATTTTTTGCCAGACAACAGATCAAATATGAGTGTCGAAATAGAGATTTTAATCAAAATAGTTGAAAGGTTGAAAAATTATGCTTTTGCAGATAACAAGAACCCCAACAACTGCTGGAGAAAACTCAATAAATTGTAAAAATTGCCCTATTTTACGCATAGTTTTTTTTGGTAGGCGCTCACACATTTTTTTTAGTGGGAGCGTGAATTTTCTGATGGAGCCAAAAGAGCAATTTATTGAGGACAGGGTAGCCACCCTAGTATTAGCAGTAGCACTTGTAGCTGTAATCGTAGTAAGAGTGTTAATAGTAGTAATAGTGGTAGTAGCAGTGGTAGTAATGGTGTTAGTAGGATTGGTAGCGTGCCCATATCACAAATTGGTCAAATAAACATGCCCTTCTCTTTCCCTGAACGCTCATATATCCCCTTTCGACAAACAGCCTTAAGTCAAGCATACCATCTAATCAAAGTTTTTTTTGTGAGAAAATTTAACATGACTAATGAAAAGGGATGATGCAAATTTTGTTCTTTCAGTTCAACACAATTTTGAAGGATCAGCTTATATACAGCGTAAGTGACCTAGATGTCATTGTATGTCAGGTGATCTCCTTTATTCGAAGCAATAGTGTCGGTGTTGAAGCAAAAGTTTCCTTGACACATAGTGATTTTTCTGTATTAGATTCGATTTTAGAGTTGATCGTCCCAGGAATAGACGTTTCAATAAAGACTGCTAGCTTGATTTCTGAAAAAGGTAAGATGGATCAATGTCAACTGCTTCAATTGATGCCTGCTTATTCTCTGAGCAAAATTTTTGATTTTTTTGATAGGAAGCATTAAAGTACTGGCTATCAATTTAATCAAAGTAATACTTCATTAATCACCGCTCAATCATTGCGTTCAAATCAGCGCTCAAATCTTGGTTTCCAAATGGGGTCAATTCTTCACGTCTCATGTCAATTTCTTAAATACAGTCTTGCCTGAAAATCTATGAACGCACATTGATTACTAGTTGTATTAAAGTTTAAATTTAACTGACATATCTTAGCTAGCATTAATAATCCAGTTGTACCTGCGTATCTGCTCACCCTTGCATCATTTGGGTCTCTTCTTAGACATTAAGGGTATAATGAAGTATTTCTACAAGAATGCAAACTATTTGCAACAACTGCCTCTCTGGATTAACAATAGCTCCCTATTCTGGCAGTACGGAGTTTTTAGTCAAGCGTCCGTGAAGCAAAAATAAATAAGAGGTATTGGAGGTAGATTAATTGTGAAAGCACCTGTGAAACTTTCTTTCCTTGATCATTTGCTAGTTCTCACATTTAACTGTTCTTAATTGTGTTTTTCTCTTGTCAGTTCTTGTTTGTTTTGGTATTGTTTGTATTTGTCAATTTTTTTTTGTTTCTTTTCCTTTTCTTTCTTCATTACTCCATCAGCATTGTATCTTACAGTTATGATGGGCAATAGATTCATCTAACTATAATATAATCTTTTTTAATAGTCGTTCTCATAATACTTCTGTTAGTATTCTTTAGTCTAGCATATACTTTACCAATTTTTTTTGCACACTCTTACACATACAGTCTTCTATGCTCTTACATTCTTATTCGTCTTATTGCATATGATGCAAATCTTTTATATAGAAATGTAGTAAATCGATATAAATGTTGTAACACATTTCTTGTCTTTTTAACCCGAAATATAATAACCAACATAATTCAACTTGCAATAGATGTTATTCAAATGTATTTTAAGTCGTTGTTTTCTAGTCGTACAAATCGAAGAAAGCCTTTGTACTGATGATGCTTGTCTACCGGGACAAAGCTGTACAATGATAGCCAGTGAAGTTTGATTCCAATGTACCTGTCCTTTCCCACAAACCTTGATCGAAGGAAGTTGCAAACTAGGTAATAACTTTTAATTGTTATCATTAGGTAATTTTTTGCACTATAGTCATAATTGATCACTTGAAAATACTTATTAGCATCATCTCTCAGTTATTTCAACAGTAATTCAGCATTTTTCTGGTGTTAATTTGGAATTGTGTAAATTATTTTCAAACATATAAATTGGAGAAACCAGAAACTTAGAAAGGTGTTTGGACCTCATCTGTATCATATTAATGCTTGTAGCCTTGTATCAAAAGGTTTTTTTTGCTCTTCGACAAGAAAACTCTCGATTGACGCTGTGTTATATAGGTTTCAAACCTCTAATTACTCGATAGTCATAGCTACATTGAAAACGATAAGAATAGAAGGCAAAAAAATTAATTCAGCTTTAGGGAAATTTACAGAATTATATTTTTTTTGGAATGTAAAACAGAACATACAGTTGGTAAAATCAAATTTGAATCACAATTTAGACTACAAACAATCAATAACTAATATTTGACTTTCACCATCCGTATTTTGTCTTCCTTGGAAAAATGTAAGCGTTAAATAGTGTATCTAAAATTTTAATTATTTTCCATTCATACAGTATTAAAAGTAACTCTCTGATCACTCGTTTTTCTAAACTGTCGTTAACACCGTCCCATTCAACAACCTCAAAAATATCTTGGGATAATTTTCAGTGCTTCATAGTAAGTCCCCTCATTTAAGATAAAAAAAAGCAAACTAAGACACAAACAGAACATCAGGGATGCTATTTTATATTGATTTTTATATCTTTTAAACGAAAAATGCCATTATTTAAACCAAATTATTTAAACTCAAACAGGCAACATTCTGAAAATGCAATTCCTGTTATTTGACTAGAATTCTGAGCCATATCAATGTTCTTTTTTTCAAAATTTAGGAAATGTACTTGCATATCTTTGAAACCTTGTAAATTGGGGTGTAGCAAAGTTGTGAATTTGAAAACAATTTTGTTGTACTTCAGTCAAACAGAAGATCTATTTTGCAAGGTTTCACTTTTATAACACAAATGTTTTTACAGGTCAGGAACTTTGTATTTGATTAAAGTAATATTTTTCCTTATCTCTTTTGTAAAATCTAGTATAAAATTAACCAAATGTGCCATACACTCCTTATTGTTGCATATATAGCCCAACTATGTAGGTTTTTGTACAATGGCCTACTAAAGGAAAAAAACTTTTAACAACAAATAATTTACTTTATAAAATCTTAACTAGTTTAATTTGCACTTATGTAACATATAGGCCAGCACCCCTCCCCTCTATAAAATTCAGGACCAAATCTCTCATTCATACCCCCTTAGAAATTCTTAAATACAGGGCCAAATTACTCATTCATACCCCTTTAGAGACTCTTACATTCAGGAACAAATTTCTCATTCTTACCCCTTTAGTAAAGTTCAGATTAAGACTCTTCAAAGCATCTATACCTACTTTCAAAGTTTAAATTCATTAATAACAAATAGCGTAATTACCCCAAGGGCCGTCAAGTAATTACGCTCTTTGGTTAATAGGTGTGCAGTAATTTCAAATCAATTGGACAGAATGGATTATGTTGGACATAGCGGATTATTATGGCCGGCAAAGGGCTCTTAGTGGTGGAAGCTTGGGCCCACCTGGAAAATCTGGGGTGGACATTTGCCCACCCCTGACTCCCCAAATGGCGCCACTGCTTGGGAGTGGAGACTCGTATTGCAACATATGGAGTTGAGGTCACATGCCCATATTCTGCCAAGTTCTTGTTTTTAGAAATCCTGTCTGTGTGTTATATTAGCGCAATTCACGTAGCGAAGTGATCAGTTGAGTACTGGTGTTCACTTGTACCATTTCATGCTTTACATTATATTATTTCTTGCAATGGATTATTGAAGTTGTCTTATCCAAAGTTGTATATAAGTACGAAATAAAAAGTATTGTCTTTAATCATCTTTTGTCTATGTACTAGGGTATCAGGTACAGTTCCTTTAGTCTTCAGGTACGGTCTCAAGGGAATCTATACTGTTTAGGAGACCTCGAACATCACTGAGATGATTCTGTCTCACAGGTTACTGGGGATTATCTACAGAGCCTTTTTATTCTGTTAGCAGTTTAGCTCCCATATCTCATATTAACATTAAGCTACCAAGACCTAGAAAAGTCCCAAGTACCACTAGCAAAACAACTCCCCTTAAGTAAAACTTACAACAACTCCCCACCAAACTCATAAAAATAACCAACCCCTCCCCCCCGTAACACTTAAGAACAAAATAATCTGAATATAATAATTGCTTTAATTACAAATTCAGTTTTAAGCCTTTTTTTGACCCGTGAAATTGATAGTTTCTTTGTATTTTTTTGTTTATATAAAAAGGGTTAAAACATCAGTTCCAAACACAATATTTTGTTATAAGATCCATTTTGTCAAAGTTATATAATCTATTAGCATTGATGTGTCACAAGTAAGATAAAAATTCAACCCATTTCCTCCATTTTATCATCTGCCATGTTTCTTTTTTGGGTTGATATTTTTCAGTACATAGTTAAAACAGCAGCTTTTATGCAGCGTAACAGAATAAAAAGAAAACAGGGTAGAAGTGCTTTGAATTTTTTTTATTACTCATTGTTTTGATTTAGTTCAAAATACCTTAATTACCTTAATTTACACTTCAGGGTAAATTAGTGGCAAGAACTGTGATTCTTTTTAGTTGACCATAGCATTAGATCTTGTTGTTGTGTTAAGGTCAAGCAACAAAACATCAGGACTGGAGAGTGCAGGAGAGACACAATTTAAGCCCACTCAGTAATGCTGATCGCATGGTAGATGTGGTTCAAGAACCATTCTCCAGCAATTTAGAGCTGGCACCACCACACAACAGCAACTTCAGATTGAGTGTGCAAGGTGGTTGGGAATGACAAGCCACATCATTCTCCAAGCTTCTTCTCTATTTTCTTCCAAGAGTGTTCTGGTAGTGACGGCTTGGAGGAGTTTCCCCATGGAAATGTCTATGTTTTGGCCTCCCATTCCTTGTCAAGCCTTTTTGATTTTTTCAGGTGAGGTTGCAGATATTGTCTCTTGGCTTAGTTGGCTCTAATTGTTCACCAGTCATTGGCTGAAAAAATCTAGTTGGACATATTGGTATTAATGGTGGATTTTAACAGCTTTTTGGAAAGTCCTCATGTTTGTCTTCTGTGGGGAGAGAAGTTGAACAGCTTCTGGTCTGCTTGCTAGAAGTACCTGTAGATGAGTATCATTTCATTAAGCTATAGCCAAAAGACAAGTATTGGCAGGTTAGCAGATTGTAATGTACTGCAATAGGGCTGACTGCGTTATCTATTAATGCATATGGTGGCTCTCTTTTGGACACCGTCAATGAGCTGGATGTTGCTCCTGTAGAAAGGACCAGCAAGACTTGTTCTAAATTCCAAGATTGGCCTGACCAGAGCTTTATAGCTTCAGAAAAAATGTGGAGGATTGACTGCTCATTGTTCTTTTCAGGAGCCCTAGATTTGTGTTTGTTTTCAAAACCACTTGGTCAGTGTGTTCATGGAATTTTAAACTATCATTCAATGGGACTCCTAGGTCTTTGCCACTACTAAAAGTAGGAAGCAAGACTATCAATGATGTTTTGCTGCCATATATAGTGTACTGGTACTGCAGATTACCATGACCAGAATGAAGAGTTATGCACTTTGAGATGTCAAAGGACAGAAGCCACTTATCTGCCCACGATTGAATTTGGTTAACATTGGCTTGTAGGCTACTGTTGTCTGCAGTACCAAATATCTTGGAGTTGTCAGCATAAATAGTCAGGGTTTTTATGTTTTTAGCTACCAGGTCATTGATGTTGATGAGGAATAAGGTTGGTCCAAGGACAGCTCCTTGAGGCACATCACTCAGAACTTGGCAAGGTGTTGAATTGACCTTTTATGTCTGTGGTAAAGAGACAAACCTTATGCATTCTGTCACCAAGGAAATCCATTAGCCATTCAGCTAGCTGTTTGTTGATGCCCACAGCTGTAAGTTTGGAGTGCAAACAACTTTGAGGGACTTTTTTGAAACCTTTGGCAATGTTTAGCACAATTAGGTTGACAGGAAATCCTCAGCCAAGAACCTGAGTAATTAGCTCATAATTTTTTAGTTGGCTGGTTTCAAGTGACTTCCCAGGAAGAAAACCATGTTTTTTCTCTAAGATAATGTTGTTGGAAACAAGATGCTTGAGAATTGCATTGTTAACAACTCTCTCTAAAACCTAAGCAACAGCAATTGTCCGGCTTATAGGTCTATAGTTTTCTGCCTTAGATTTGTTCCCCTTTCTGAGTATGGGTGTAATACAAACAGTCTTCCATTGCGAGGGAACAACTCTGTCGTTAGGAGAAAACTGATCAGATGACAAAAAGCAGCGAAACCTTGGAGGCTGTTTCCTTGAGCAATCTAGGGTGGATTCTGTTGGAACTAGCTGCTTTGCTGGTACCAAGGTTTTTAAGCCTCTTTTCCACCATAGGTTCAGTAATAACACCCATGCTCATGGGAGAAGGTATTTTGTATTTAGGAAGGGGTGAAGGCTCACTATCTGTTTCTGCTGTGAAGATGGAAGTGAAGTATTTGTTTAGTAGGGTTAATAGTTTCTGGCGGTCACTCAATCTCTTCTCTTCCATCATTAATAGTGAGGTGTTTAACACAGCGCCTTGCATGGTCTTTGCTGGGAAATCAATTTCAAAACTTATTTGGGTTACTCTTGCACTCATTGGCAAGCCCAAGGTCGAAATTCTGGTACTGTTGTTTTGTTAAATTTTGTAGTCTGTTCCAAGCTTGGATATACTTTCATAGTGACCAGACTTGTCCCTTTTCTTCCAGTGGTGCAGTTTCTGATTTCTTTGTCTTTTAAGACAGTAATGTCTTTGGTATGGGAACCAGTTTTTCTGTTGTGTTTCTGCTCTGAATCTTGGTGATAGCTGCCAGGAATTTCTCCCACTGGTCATTGACACTGCCCTGATGTAGTTCATCCTAGATAATGAGTTTTAGCTCCCCTCTTATTGTCTTGTACTTTGCGTAAACCCGTCTTTTGCATTTACTTTTCACCGGACATCTATAGGTGGTTATTTCTATGGCAAGGTGGCTGCTTTTTCTGACTGGTGAGAGATAGTTTACCTTGTGAATTTTATCTTTTCGGTTTACAAACATCAGATCGAATACTGTGGATTGTTGGGATGGGCAAAACCAAGTGGGTTGGTCAATTAGTTGGTAGGCAAAAAGGTTGTGTAAAATCTCAATGAATGGTCTGGCTTTGATGGGGCTATTGGCAGTTGAGTAGTAAGGGTACCCATCCTCCCAGATCAGTTCAGGGTAATTAAAGTCACCTCCAATAATAAAATCGTCTGTAAAGTTTTCAATAGCTGGATGGGAAATTAATGAAAGTGTTCTCAGTCTCAATGGCTGAGAGTGAAAACAGGCTTCAATAGGTACAAATCTGAGATAGCATTGTGCTGGTCTTCACCAGCAAACTCAAACCATATAGATTCAGCAGGGGCTGAATTTGTCTCACTGCTCAGCCCATATACTGCATGTGTATTTTTGATCAGAGCCAAAAATACTGCTTTTGTATCCTGTACAAGAAAGGTTAGAAACAACTTGGTAACCAGCCATATTAATATGAGAATCTTCTAGCTTTGTTCTTAGATTCATAGGACACACTTCTGTTAATAAAACCGGGTCATAGTCCTTTTGGTACAACAGGCTCCTAAGTTCCTGTAATTTGATTGTTAGTTGGTCACCATTAGATAGGAAAATGGAAAAGTCTGGACTTAAATGTTGACTCCTCTTTGTACCTGGTACCGGCTGATCCTCTTTGAACAGATCAAAGGGGGTAGCATCCAACTGAGATTTTTAGACATGGCACTAGGACTGGTGTTTTTGAATGTCAATGATGTATCCATTACAGTTGGGGATAATTTGTCATCACTTGAGAACACACAAGAACTTTGCAGTAGGTCTTGGACACTTTCACTTAGTCCTATAATATGCTCAGTGTAAGCAGACACACTATTTATAGCACTATATACAGGTCCCCCATTATGCAGGTTTAGTGCTGCATGGGTACCAACTGGGATTGGGGTGCTTCCCTAAGGCTTGGTTCTTTTTTTTTCATAATATGAAAGCCATGAATGGCTAGATTTATCCCCCTGCATCAGTTCTGGCTTTAAGCTCTTCTTCAAGTGTTTTCTGGCAGGCACTGTCTTCCCTTGACGCATTGTTTCTAAATTTTATTCCACCTTTCTTCTCAAAAGATTTCTGCTTTTTCAATGCAAAGGAACTAACCGTTAATATGACTGGTGGTGGGTGGCTACCTGATTGCGCACCATGGATCCCTCTGTAGTGTGAAGCAGAAGTCTTTGTACATTGGTTATTAAGTCACATTCTATACCAAAATCATTCTCTAGGATCAGAAGAATAGCTCTCCTATCATCCTGGGAGGGTGGTATACCATAAGCAATGACATTGTTTTTCTTATTCTCTCTGTCTTTTTCAGCATGAACACCATACTCTAATTTTTGTCTTAAGTTCAGCTACAGAGAAGAAACCTTAATTTACACAATTTGTCAAGCGTCATCAGTGCTACACCTACTTGCAAGAGATGATTCAACCACATTAACTTGTTCATGGATGGTTGTTTGCTAGGCTCTCAGACTTTCCTATGCAAGGGACTGGTTTATACTTTGTACTAGCGTTTTTTGTAGTCTCAGCAGCTGAAGCACAATGATGTGAAGCACTCTGGGGACTTGCTTTGCATACTGGACACACCCACCTGATACTGATTTTCTCCACTATTTTATTCACTAGTTCATATTCAGAGTCAGATAGTTTTGGGTAAGCTGGACAAACCCAATTTTCACAGTCATCACAGTTTGTTTTTGATAAACTCTCAGCTAAGTTTGCAGTGCACGTTACACACTTATCAACTCTTTTCTTAAGGCTTTGCTGTGTATGTTTCTGTTTTGGTGGCATTGAGTTTTCTATTCACACTAGAAGTATGTTTCCATTCACTGTTACGTATTCTATTGTCTGATTTAGATACTTTCAAATTCAGTGGGTAGTGCCACAAGAAGCAGTGTCACTTAGTCTGTGGTCCAGTTTAGGGATTTTCTAATTCAGTGGGTAGCACCACAAGCAGAAAAGAGCAATACAGACCAGACAAGGTTGACAATTATACTTCGACTATTTCTATATAAAAAGAGGCCAATGCTGGTTAACAATGCTTTCAGGTTAAAATCTGATTTTTTTTTCCCTTTACTGTGAACATATGGGAATGTTATATTTGGTCACTCAGTCCTTGGGAAATTACTAATTTATGCCTATCACTCATAACAGTATGCATTAACATCCTCAACTGATGTCTATCAATAGTCTATCAACAACAATAAGATCCAGAATTGTAGCATTAGTAATCATAAAAATAGTGGTAACATGCACATAATGCCTTTTAATTAGTTCAATCTTTCTGCTCAGATGCCCTCAAAGTTTCAACTTAATACTACAAGCTGTTTCTATGATTTTGCTTATATTCCATTTTAAGAACCTTCATGCATATAGTGTTTTAATTTAGTTGAAGCTCCCCAAAACATTTTCCAAAGGTATCACTGTAACACAATTAGTGTCATTAATTGCTGTTATTGTGGTAGTAGTTGTGGTAGTAAACACAGTGCTTTTTGTTTAGTGCAATCCTTGGGACATTCCTGATAGATTCTTTGAACAACATGCATGTACATTGTGTGTTTTGATTTAGCTCAACATTCTCTCAACATTCTCTCAACATTCCCTGAAGTTTTCATCCCAATGCCTGTTGTTTTAGCAGCAATAGTAGTAGGATCATGGAGATTTTGCCTGTTGGTTGGTTCAATATCCCAAAACAAGCCCTGTAAGTTACAAGTTCATACTTTTAAGCTATTGTTAAGATCTTTTTGACAACCTGGATGCAAATAGTGTGTTTTAATTCAGCTCAAATTCCACCCGAATATTTCATAAAATTTTCAGCTTTATACCCTTAGTCTTTGTGGTAGCCTTGTCTTAGAAGTAGTAGTTGTAGTGGCAGTAGTAAGAGTTGCAGTATCACTAATAGACTCTTGTGAAGGCTTTGACCTTGACATATAGAACAGAATCAACAAAGCTTGAGGTGTATTCTTTTAACTTCACTGCCATTTGTTGAACCAATGGGAGATCTGTTTGTAGACAAACATTAGTATCTATAAAGTGGTAGTTAGGTCAGTCCTATTCTATGCAGTTGAGACCTGACCATTGAAGGCATTTCATCTGCATGATGTGTGAATTTTAACCACCGGTGTTTACAAAAAATCCCAAGGATTTGATACTCCAATTGAATCTCAGATGCTGATGAGCATAACCATTGCTCTAACCCCCAGCCACAGCCACTATCGTCCAGCAGAGAAGACTGTATTAGCTTGGCCATGTCCTGAGAAGACAAAATGATTGAATCATTAGGCAAATGCTTCTAGCTGTTCCTCTGTCAGATTGGCACAGATACCTGGAGCATCAATTGAAAAATTGGTAGGCAACTGTCAGAAACAACCTTGATGTGATTGGTGGACTTCAGAAGTTTGGTAGAAAGCGGGCAATATGCTGGTTTAAGTTTTCTGAAAAGTTGGCACAAGATTGCAACAAATGGGAGTCAATCATAAGGTGTCTTCTAGATACCAGGTGATGTATTCACGTCTGGTCTTGCAGCAAGTATAAGTAAAAAGATAGTGTTAGTAGCAGTAATAGCATTAGTAAAACTACTCATAGAATTTGACAGCACTTTCCCTCACAAAACTTAAACAATTAGAATGTGTTGGCTCCCAAAAGCCAACTATGTTTTCATCCAAAATCTAAATCCTATTAAACTTTTTGTTGTCTTTTTTTTGCCACCTGTTGCTGCCAAAAATTGCAGATTCACATGAAAATCTTTTCAACAAAAAATAGATTGCGATTAATTTTTTTTAACTTGCATATGGTGCGTAAATTTCTTTTTTTTTCAATTTCCTTAGCCTTTCTCAACTAAAAAAAAATTAAAAATTATATTCTCAAATTTGGAAAACCATTATTTTTTGAGGGCGGGGGATAAATGCTTAGAACCAACCCTTATAGGCATGTCAAAGCATAATAACGACACTTTTTCCCCATGTAAGAAAGGCATGTTCCTCATGCCGTAAATTGGCATCATTACTGAGTTGTTGAAATCCTTTTGGGTTGCTAAAACATCGCCGTTTTTTGGCCCTCTTAGGCTCTGTATCATTACTGCCTATACTTGCTTCTGGCACTGGACTTGATTGTGACGCAAAGTTAGCAGGGGATCTCAAACTCCCCCATTCCATGCAGTTATTTCATCAGTGCCCTCTGGCCTTGGGGCCATCAACCCTTTTATTAATTCAAAATGTCGCTCCACTCCTTCCTGCCTTGTCTTTTTGATCCCTGTACTGCCTTTCCAGGTTTCCATTTTTGTTAGGCATTGTGGTGAAGAGTAATGTATGCCATCTTTTAAGAAAGAAGCAGAGACTCTACTCCAAAAGACAAAATTCACTGGTTTCGATGCTTCCTCCTGCTCTTGATGAAGAGCAACCGGTGTCTGAATGTGCTGCCTTGGCCAAGGCTTTTTATCATTAGCAGCAAAAAATAAGAATGTTAAAAAATAGACATTCATGAGAAAATCAGGGACTTGTAAAGTCAGCAATGGCCCAAATTAGGGAGTTAGGGACCTTCCTAACACCGAAAAACACCTTTTACTGTACAAGCTGCTCAATAGTAACCAAGTAGTAAAGCGACTGAAAAACCGAGGTATGCCGGTACCTGCATAGCATACAGTTAATCTTTAAATTACCTTCCTAGTACCACAACACGCAATAGTACAAGGTGTATTAACAAAATACGTGAAATTTTTGTTACCAAGGCATTGGAAACCGTTCTCTATGACTGTGAAGAAGTTTTACATCAATCTTATTATAAAAGTTTTACCAGTACCTCCTGGCGCATCCAAGAAGAAGATTTTTCCACCTTGGTTATCAACACAATGTATAATCTGATCATAAGTGCCACTTTGTTAAGACATTAACTTAGAAATATTTGTTTGTACATACGGCAATAAATCAATCATGTTGTAGCTTTGTTGAAGATCTAATTTTACACTTGTAGAAACAGTAGCAGTACAATTAGGCAAAGGCATTCCTAAATGCTTGAGAGGTTTGTTTGCCATACTTGAGCACAAATATTCAATCATAACTAAAACACATTTATAAATTTCTGCCGTAAAATCTAAGGTCATATCTGAATTCTCTAAGCCTATCCGGTGGAGAATATCCTCGGCCATTTGCGATTTTAATTTCTCCAAGAAATCTGTAGGAAACAATGCACGAATTTGACCTGGATTTGATGTGTTGCACGCGCGATTGATGCAGTTATCCCGGGTTTGCTCGTTCTCTAATAAATGCAGAGCTCAGCATGCACTTTGGTAAGTGTCATGTATAGTCCCGCCAACAGGTATCAAATTATCAAAGGACATCGAGCCGGGTACATTCACCAAAACTAGGTAAAGATAGAAGCATGCATCTTAATTGGGGTGAATCGTTTAGAGTCTTCCTATTGTGGTTTATTTGAAGATGCTAGATTAGCTGCCAACTGACTTGCCCCATTGGTATCATTTAATAACATCTACTTGTATAGTTTTTTCACATCCTTATGTATAGTTTTGTCAGATACATTTTGTTGTATGTTTATCGACTGCTTTTGCTATTACCTTTTATGCTTACCTTTCGCCGCCTGTAATGCTTTGCTTGTTGTCTATGTGTGTCATTTTAATTGCAGATCGGTTGGCTTCTAAATAAACTGACTTAGTCAAACCATATCGTTGAATACAATATGGGGTCAGGAAAAGAATAATCAATATGGACAGCTCAGCGCCTTCGCCTCGTTTTGACTGGGAAGTGGCCAGTCATGAGTCATGGAAGAAATTTGAACAACATGTACGACTAATTTTTGCAGGCTTCTTAAGTGGAAAAACTTAAAAGCAGTAGTGCACATATCTACTTCTCTGGCTTGGTGAAAGAGGACGAGATGTGTGCAGTACTTGGACACTGCAGACAGAAGAAACCGATAAAATCGCTTGCTACCTAGAAAAGTTCAAGGAACATATTTCACCATCAGTGAATTCAGTTTTTGCCCGCTACAAGTTCCATAAACGAGACCAAAGTGTGCATGAATTGTTGGAACAATATATAACAGCAATTTGTGTGTAGGTTAAAGATTGTGACTACCCAACAGCAACTGTTGATGACATGGTGAGAAACCTGATTGTTTGTTGGACTCTATCAACAGAAATCCGGGAGATACTTTTGTCAGAAGGTGGTACATTAGGACTATCAAAAGCCATTGAAATTGCTAGAGCCCACGAAACAACACAGGCACAGCTCTCAACAATGGGAGATGTTTCGAAAGATATGAAATTCAAACAGGAGATAGGTGCTCTGCAGAAAACAAATGTCGTTTGTGTTACAAATGACATCTGTAGTGTACAAATATCTATAGTGCATAAATATATATATATTTTTTTAGGGGACTTTCTAGGGAGTGAACATGCTAGGAATACCGCGGTCATTTTTTAGAATTTGGTCTTCAGATTTGATGTCAGAGACCAAATTTAATTCTGTAGATTTTTTAGCCAATGTTTTCACATCATCAAGATCCGTACTACTTTTTTCTTCAGTTGGTGGAAATTGGCACGGATTTAACTCAAATTTTATTGCAAGTGTTTCGTGGTGTTTTTGAATGAAGTAGATTTGGTAACCTTGGACGCTCAAAGTTGGTTTTGACCACCTTTTAAATACATCTGCAAAATTTTTGAATGGTTTGCGGATTCTAAAAAACGCGAATTCGTAATTCTCAGGGGTCGAAGAACAAGTGTAGTGGGCCAAAAATTTTTACATGGCTTAACAACCTTCAAGGCACAATTATGTTGATACTTGTGATTCTGAACTCTGATGGCTGTGTTTTCTTTTCCAAAATTAAAACACTTGATGTAATGTAATCCCACAACTCCAAGTGGTGAATGAAAACAATCATGTTTTTCTTTATGATGTTTTTTCTTGAGGCACGGGTCAAATCCTTGATTCAAATCCATTTGTATAGTTTTCTCACATCCATTTGTACAGTTTTGTCACATCCAATAGTAAATTTTGTCATATTTATCTGTTAGGTTTTGTCAAATCCATTTGAATAGTTTTGTCATATTCATTTGCTTAGCTTTGTCGCATCCATTTGTATAGATTTCTCACATCCATTTGTGATGGCTTGTCAGATCCATTTGTATAGTCTTGTTATATACATTTGTATAGTCTTGCCAAATCCATTTGAATAGTTTTGTTACATCTATTTTTATTGCTTTGTCATTTCCATTTTTATAGTTTTCGTCAAATCCGTTTGTATAGTTTTGTCGCATCCATTTGTATAGTTTTGTCACTTCTATTTGTATAGTTTTGTCAAATCCATTTGTATAGTTTGTCAAGTCCATTTGTATAATTTTGCCATTCAGTTGGATGACATGTCGTTTAGTTTTGTAACATCAATTTGTATAGTTTTGTCAAATCCATTTGTATTGCTTTGTCAAATCCATTAATAGCCTTGTCACCACATCCATTTGAATAGCTTTGTCACATCCAATTGTATAATTTTGTCACATCCATCTGTACAGTTTTGTCACATCCATTTTTATGGTTTTGTTGAATCTATTTTATGGTTTAGTCACAATCATTTGTATAGTTTTGTCGAATCCATTTTTATAGTTGTGTCAATATTATTTGCGTTGTCTTATCACATCCGTTTGTAAAGTCTTATCATATCCATTTGTATAGTTTTGTCACATCAATTTTTATAGTTTTTTCACATTCTTTTGTCACATTTATTTGTATAGTCTTATCATACATCCATTTGTATAGTTTTGTCACATCAATTTATAGAGTTTTTTCAAATTCATTTGTAGTCTTGTCACATCCATTTGTATGGTTTTGTCACATCCGTTTGTATTCGATTCATCCTTTTGTCTGCAATTTAAGTTTTTTCTTTCTCTTCTTTTCAGTATTTTCTTCTCTCAAAATGTTTTTATTTGTTCAATGGCTTTTGCTTTTACATGAGAAAGTAGTACTTCATTTTTTTCTTCCCCTGGTCGAAAGCGATATGGATTTAAATTTGAAAGCGTGAAATTTGTGAAAGCGAGTTAAATTTGTTGGCAAGTTCAAAATGGTATTTGTTAACTAGATATTTGTAATAACCAGATCTGCTTTTAGAAGGAGTGGCCGAGTTTTTGAATACTATAGAAAAGTCTTTGAATTTATACTTTTTACTATCGAAAACAAATTAACGTTCCTTAGGAGCCGAAGCGCAGGTGTAATTTGATAAAATTTTTGTAGTAAATGGAAAGAATTTTGCAAACTGAATTCGAGCTATAATAGTTTTTGAATCGAATCTTTCTAATCCTGGTATATTACTCCTTAAATAGTAGTGACCTACTACTCCGCCTTTTGTATGAAAACAATCGTGCGTATCTTTATGGTTACAAATGGATGTAACAAAACCAGCTTTGTCATATCCATTTGTATAGTTTTGTCACTTCCATTTGTATAGGTTTATCACATCCCTTTGTATATTCTTATCATAACCAGTTTTAGAGTCTAGTCATAACCATTTGTAGCGTCGTCACATCCATTTGTATAGTTTTGTCACATGAATTTGTTTAGTGTTGTCATAGTCTTATCATATCCATTTGTTCAACTGATTTGTATAGTTTTGTCAAATCCATTTTTATAGTCTTACCAGAGTTTTCTCACATCCATTTGTGTAGTTTTGTCGCATCTATTTGTATAGCTTTGTCATATCCATTTGTATCGTTTTTTCACTTCCATTTGTATAGTTTTATCACATCCCTTTGTATATTCTTATCATAACCATTTTTAGAGTCTAGTTACATTCATTTGTAGCGTCGTCACATCCATTTGTATAGTTTTGTCAAATCCATTTGTATAGTTTGGCCACATCCATTTATATAGTATTTTTGCATCCATTTTTATAAGTTTGTTACCTCCGTTTGCATAGGTTTATCACATCCATTTGTATAGTTTTATCATATTCTTATCATATCCATTTGTATAGTTGCATGCATTTATAGTTTTTGGCACATTCATTTTTGGAGTTTAGTCACATCCATTTTTAATCTTGTCAAGTCCATTTGTATAGTTTTGCCAGCCATTTGGATGATGTGTCGTTTAGTTTTGTCAGCCTTGTCATATCCATTTGAATAGTTTTATCACGTCCATTTGCACAGTTTTATCACCTCCATTTGTATGGTTTTGTCATATCTATTTTTATAATTTAGTCACATCCACCTGTATAGTTTCTTAAAATCCATTTTTATAGGTGTGTCACCTAAATTTGTATAGTTTTTTCACATCCATTTGTACAGCCTTGTCAAATCTATTTGGATAGTCTTGTCACATCCATTTGTACAGTTATGCCAGATTTATTTGTTTGGTTTTATCACATCCAGTTGTATACTTTTGTCACATCCATTTGTATATTCTATATGTTCTGTATAGTCTTATCTCATCCATTTGTTTAGTTTTGCCACATCCATTTGTATGGTTTTGTCACATCCATTTGTGTAGTTTTGTCGCATCCATCTGTATGGTCACATCCATTTGTATAGTTTGGTTACGTCCATTTGTATACTTTTGTCACATCCATTTGTACAGTTTTGTCACATCAATTTGTATAGTTCAATCATTTCATAGTCTTATCACATACATTTGTTTAGTCTCTTCCATTTTTAGTTTTTTCACATCCATTTGTATATTTTTTTTATATCTATTTGTATAGTTTTATCCCATCCATTTGTATTGACTTGTCACATCCGTTTGTATAGTCTCGTCAAATTTATCTGGATAGTCTTATCAAATTCATTTGATAGTTTTCTCACATCCATTTATAGAGTTTTGTAAAATCCATTTGAATAGTTTTGTCACATCCATTTGTTTAGCTTTGTCGCATCCATTTGTATAAATTTCTCTAATCCATTTGTGATGACTTGTAACATCCATTTGTATAGTCTTGTAATATGCATTTGTCTAGTCTCGTCAAATTCATTTGCATAGTTTTGTAAAATCCATTTGTATTGCTTTATCATATCCATTAATAGCCTTGTCACATCCATTTGAATAGTGTTGTCACATCCATTTGCATAGTTTTGTCAAATCCATCTGTACGGTTTTGTCACATCTGTTTGCATGGTTTTGTCATATCAATTTTATAGTTTAGTCACATGTATTTGTATAGTTTGGTCGAATCCACTTTTTATAGTTGTGTCACATTTATTTGTGTTGAATTTATCACATCTGTTTGTAAAGTCTTATCATATCCATTTGTACAGTTTTGTCACATCAATTTGTATAGTTTTTTCACATTCTTTTGTATAGTTTTGTCACATCAATTTATATAGTTTTTTCAAATTCATTTGTATAGTCTTGTCACATCCATTTGTATAGTTTTGCCATATCCATTTGTATGATTTTATCACATCCGTTTGTATTCGATTCATCCTTTTTGTCTGCAATTTAAGTTTTTTCTTTCTCTTCTTATCTGTATTTTCTTCTCTCAAAATGTGTTTTATTTGTTCAATGGATTTTGCTTTTACTTGAGAAAGTAGTACTTTATATTTTTCTTCTCCTGATTCAAAACGATATGGATGAAGGTAGAATTTGTTGGCAAGTTCAAAATGGCATTTTTTGACAAGATTTTTTTAATAAGTGGCCCAGTTTTTGAATACCATAGAAAAGTCTTTGAAATTATACTTTTTTCTATCGAAAACTAATTTACGTTGATTAGGAGCCGAAGCGCAGGTGTAATTTGATGAAAATTTTTTAGTATATGGAAAGAATTTTACAGACCGAATTCGAGCTATAATAGCATTTGAATCCAATCTTTCTAATCCTGGTATATTACTCTTTTAATGGTAGTGACCTACTACTCCGCCCGTTATATGAAAACAATCGTGCCTATCTTTATGGTTATTTTTCTTGAAACATTGAGCTTTGCAAAGAGGACAGTAATAAGAGCAATAGTAATTCAACATTGTGTTTCCTGATGCTGATTGATTTTCAAATTCATTCAGTATATTTTTCATTATAGTCTCTTGATTTACAAGAGGTTATTTTAAAGGTAAGGTGCAAAGAGGACAATAATATGAGCAATAGTAATTCAAGATTGTGTTTCTGGATACTGATTGATTTTCAAATTCAATCTGTATATTTTTCATTATAGTCTCTGGATTTACAAGAGGTTCTTTAAAATAAGTACCTAACAAATCATTTTCGAATTCTTTTAGCTGTAGTCGTTTAAAAGAAATTTTTATTTCTTCAGCTGAACAAGTCAGTTCAGAATCATAAGGTATTTCTTTCGCATTGAAACTTTCCTTTAGGTTAGAAAGATATGAATCAGCAAAAAAGCTTTTTCTCTTGGTGGAAACTTTTGAGAAAACACTGTAAAATGTCCATTTTTAAATCTTGCAGTTGTATAGTCTTATCCCAACAATTTTTAGAGTTTAGTCAAAGCCATTATTTATTATTATGTAAGAATTAACTACGCTTATTCACTATTTGGTCCCTGCGTCGGCAGTCGGCCCTGCATAGTCCCTGCAGTGAATTCTTGCTGCGTGATTCGATCTCTGGGTCCCGTATTATCGAGCTAAGGTCAAATCCACTGCGCCAACACAGGTCTCGTCAAGTTTATTTGTTTAGTTTTGTCACATCCCATTGTATAGTTACATCCATTTGTATAGTTTGGTTACATCAATTTGTATAGTTTGTCATATCAATAATTTGTATAGTTTTATCAAAGTCTTATCATATCCATTTGTTTAGTCACATCCATTCATTACTCATATCCATTTGTATAGTTTTTTCACATCCCTTTGTATATTCTTATCATAGCCATTTTTAGAGTCTAGTCACATCCATTTGTAGCGACGTCACATCCATTTGTATAGTTTTGTCACATGAATTTGTATAGTGTTGTCTTGTCATTATCATATGTTGTCTTATCATATCCATTTGTTCAACTGATTTGTATAGTTTTGTCAAATCTATTTGTATTGTCTTATCAGTTTTCTCACATACATTTGTATAGTTTTGTCACATCTATTTTATATAATTTTGTCATATCCATTTGTATAGTTTTGTCACTTCCATCTGTATAGTTTTATCACATCCCTTTGTATTTTCTTATCATAACCATTTTTGGAGTCTAGTTACATCCATTTGTAGTGCTGTCACATCCATTTATATAGTTTTGTCAAATCCATTTGTATAATTTGGTCACATCCATTTATATAGTATTTTTGCATCCATTTTTATAGTTCAACTGATTTGTATAGTTTTGTCAAATCCATTTGCATAGTCTTATCAGAGTTTTCTCACATCCATTTGTATAGTTTTGTTACATCCATTTGTATAGTTTTGTCACATCTATGTCTATAGCTTTGTCATATCCATTTGTATAGTTTTGTCACATCCCGTTGTATATTCTTATCATAAGAGTCTAGTCACATCCATTTGTAGCGTTGTCACATCCATTTGTATACTTTCGTCAAATCTATTTGTATAATTTGGTCATATCCATTTTTATAGTTTGCTTGCATCCATTTTTATAGTTTGTTACCTCCATTTGTAAAGGTTTGTCACATCAATTTGTATAGATTTGTCATATCCCTTTGTATATTCTTATCATAACCATTTTTAGAGTCTAGTCACATCCATTTGTAGCGGCGTCACATCCATTTTTATAGTTTTGTCACTTGAATTTGTATAGTGTTGTCATAGTCTTATCATATCCATTTGTTCAACTGATTTGTGTAGTTTTTTCAAATCCATTTTTATAGTCTTATAAGAGTTTTCTCATATCCTTTTGTATAGTTTTGTCACATCTATTTGTATAGCTTAGTAATATCCATTTGTATAGTTTTGTCACTTCCATTTGTATAGTTTTATCACATCCCTTTATATTTTCTTATCATAACTATTTTTAGAGTCTAGTTACATCCATTTGTACCGTCGTCACATTCATTCGTATAGTTTTGTCAAATCCATTTGTATAATTTGGTCACATCCATTTATATAGTATTTTCCATCCATTTTTATAGTTTTGTTACCTCCATATGTATAGGTTTGTCACATCCATTTGTATAGTTTTATTATAGTCTTATCATATCCATTTGTATAGTTGCATCTATGTATAGTTTTTGGCACATTCATTTTTAGAGTTTAGTCACATCCATTTTTAGTCCTGTCAAGTCTATTTGTATAGTTTTGCCAGCCATTTGGATGACGTGTCGTTTAGTTTTGTCACATCCATTTGTACAGTTTTGTCACATCCATTGGTATAGCTTTTTCATAATAGCCTTGTCATATCCATTTGAATAGTTTTATCACTTCCATTTGTACAGTTTTATCACAGCCATTTGTATAGTTTTTTCGCATCCATTTGTATAGCCCTGTCAAATCTATTTGGATATACTTGTCACATCCATTTGTACAGTTATGCCATATTTATTTGTTTGGTTTTGTCACATCCAGTCGTATAGTTTTATCGCATCCATTTGTATGTTCTGTATAGTCTTATCTCATCCATTTGTTTAGTTTTGCCATATCCATTTGTATGGTTTTGTCCCATCCATTTGTGTAGTTTTGTCGCATCCATTTGTATGGTCACATTTATTTGTATAGTTTGGTTACGTCCATTTGTATAGTTTGGTTACGTCCATTTGTATAGTTTTGTCACATTCATTTGTACAATTTTGTTACATCAATTTGTATAGTTCAATCATATCATCGTCTTATCACATACATTTGTTTAGTCTCAACCATTTTTAGTCATTTCACATCCATTTGTACAGTTTTATCGTATCCATTTGTATAGTTTTATCCCATCCATTTGTATTGACTTGTCACATCCGTTTGTATAGTCTTGTCAAATCTGTCTGGATAGTCTTATCACATTCATTTGATAGTTTTCTCACATCCATTTATACAGTATTGTCACATCCAATAGTAAATTTTGTCGTATTCATTTGTATGGTTTTGTCAAATCCATTTGAATAGTTTTTTTACATCCATTTGTTTAGCTTTGTCGCATCTATTTGTATAGATTTCTCACATCCATTTGTGATGACTTGTCACATCCATTTGTATAGTCTTGTAATATGCATTTGTATAGTCTCGTCAAATCCATTTGCATAGTTTTGTCACATCCATTTGTATTGCTTTATCATATCCATTAATAGCCTTGTCACATCCATTTGAATAGCTTTGTCACATCCATTTGTATAGTTTTTCAAATCCATTTGTATAATTTTGTCACATCCATTTATACAGTTTTTTTGCATCCATTTTTATATTTTTTTTACCTCAATTTGTATAGGTTTGTCACATCCATTTCAATAGTTTTGTCATAGTCTTATCATATCCATTTGTATAATTGCATCCATTTATAGTTTTCGGCACATTCATTTTTAGAGTTTAGTTACATCCATTTTTATTCTTGTCAAGTCCATTTGGATAGTTTTGCCAGCCATTTGGATGATATGTCGCTTAGTTCTGTCACATACATTTGTATAGTTTTGTCACATCAATTTGTATAGCTTTTCATGTCCATTAATAGCCTTGTCGCATCCATTTGAATAGTTTTATCACTTCCATTTATACAGTTTTGTCACATCCAATAGTAAATTTTGTCATATTTATTTGTTTGGTTATGTCAAATCCATTTGAATAGTTTTGTCATATCCATTTGCTTAGCTTTGTCACATCCATTTGTATGGATTTCTCACATCCATTTGGGATGGCTTGTCACATCCATTTCTATAGTCTTGTAATATACATTTGTATAGTCTTGTCAAATCCATTTGAATAGTTTTGTTACATCCATTTTTATTGCTTTGTCATTTCCATTTGTATAGTTTTCGTCAAATCCATTTGTATAGTTTTGTCGCATCCATTTGTATAGTTTTTGTCACTTCTATTTGTATAGTTTTGTCAAATCCCATTGTATAGTTACATCCATTTGTATAGTTTGGTTACATCAATTTGTATAGTTTGTCATATCAATAATTTGTATAGTTTTATCAAAGTCTTATCATATCCATTTGTTTAGTCACATCCATTCATTACTCATATCCATTTGTATAGTTTTTTCACATCCCTTTGTATATTCTTATCATAGCCATTTTTAGAGTCTAGTCACATCCATTTGTAGCGACGTCACATCCATTTGCATAGTTTTGTCACATGAATTTGTATAGTGTTGTCTTGTCATTATCATATGTTGTCTTATCATATCCATTTGTTCAACTGATTTGTATAGTTTTGTCAAATCTATTTGTATTGTCTTATCAGTTTTCTCACATACATTTGTATAGTTTTGTCACATCTATTTTATATAATTTTGTCATATCCATTTGTATAGTTTTGTCACTTCCATCTGTATAGTTTTATCACATCCCTTTGTATTTTCTTATCATAACCATTTTTGGAGTCTAGTTACATCCATTTGTAGTGCTGTCACATCCATTTATATAGTTTTGTCAAATCCATTTGTATAATTTGGTCACATCCATTTATATAGTATTTTTGCATCCATTTTTATAGTTCAACTGATTTGTATAGTTTTGTCAAATCCATTTGCATAGTCTTATCAGAGATTTCTCACATCCATTTGTATAGTTTTGTTACATCCATTTGTATCGTTTTGTCACATCTATGTCTATAGCTTTGTCATATCCATTTGTATAGTTTTGTCACATCCCGTTGTATATTCTTATCATAAGAGTCTAGTCACATCCATTTGTAGCGTTGTCACATCCATTTGTATACTTTCGTCAAATCTATTTGTATAATTTGGTCATATCCATTTTTATAGTTTGCTTGCATCCATTTTTATAGTTTGTTACCTCCATTTGTAAAGGTTTGTCACATCAATTTGTATAGATTTGTCATATCCCTTTGTATATTCTTATCATAACCATTTTTAGAGTCTAGTCACATCCATTTGTAGCGGCGTCACATCCATTTTTATAGTTTTGTCACTTGAATTTGTATAGTGTGGTCATAGTCTTATCATATCCATTTGTTCAACTGATTTGTGTAGTTTTTTCAAATCCATTTTTATAGTCTTATAAGAGTTTTCTCATATCCTTTTGTATAGTTTTGTCACATATATTTGTATAGCTTAGTAATATCCATTTGTATAGTTTTGTCACTTCCATTTGTATAGTTTTATCACATCCCTTTATATTTTCTTATCATAACTATTTTTAGAGTCTAGTTACATCCATTTGTACCGTCGTCACATTCATTCGTATAGTTTTGTCAAATCCATTTGTATAATTTGGTCACATCCATTTATATAGTATTTTCCATCCATTTTTATAGTTTTGTTACCTCCATTTGTATAGGTTTGTCACATCCATTTGTATAGTTTTATTATAGTCTTATCATATCCATTTGTATAGTTGCATCTATGTATAGTTTTTGGCACATTCATTTTTAGAGTTTAGTCACATCCATTTTTAGTCCTGTCAAGTCCATTTGTATAGTTTTGCCAGCCATTTGGATGACGTGTCGTTTAGTTTTGTCACATCCATTTGTACAGTTTTGTCACATCCATTGGTATAGCTTTTTCATAATAGCCTTGTCATATCCATTTGAATAGTTTTATCACTTCCATTTGTACAGTTTTATCACAGCCATTTGTATAGTTTTTTCGCATCCATTTGTATAGCCCTGTCAAATCTATTTGGATATACTTGTCACATCCATTTGTACAGTTATGCCATATTTATTTGTTTGGTTTTGTCACATCCAGTCGTATAGTTTTATCGCATCCATTTGTATGTTCTGTATAGTCTTATCTCATCCATTTGTTTAGTTTTGCCATATCCATTTGTATGGTTTTGTCCCATCCATTTGTGTAGTTTTGTCGCATCCATTTGTATGGTCACATTCATTTGTATAGTTTGGTTACGTCCATTTGTATAGTTTGGTTACGTCCATTTGTATAGTTTTGTCACATCCATTTGTACAATTTTGTTACATCAATTTGTATAGTTCAATCATATCATCGTCTTATCACATACATTTGTTTAGTCTCAACCATTTTTAGTCATTTCACATCCATTTGTACAGTTTTATCGTATCCATTTGTATAGTTTTATCCCATCCATTTGTATTGACTTGTCACATCCGTTTGTATAGTCTCGTCAAATCTGTCTGGATAGTCTTATCACATTCAATTGATAGTTTTCTCACATCCATTTATACAGTATTGTCACATCCAATAGTAAATTTTGTCGTATTCATTTGTATGGTTTTGTCAAATCCATTTGAATAGTTTTTTTACATCCATTTGTTTAGCTTTGTCGCATCTATTTGTATAGATTTCTCACATCCATTTGTGATGACTTGTCACATCCATTTGTATAGTCTTGTAATATGCATTTGTATAGTCTCGTCAAATCCATTTGCATAGTTTTGTCACATCCATTTGTATTGCTTTATCATATCCATTAATAGCCTTGTCACATCCATTTGAATAGCTTTGTCACATCCATTTGTATAGTTTTTCAAATCCATTTGTATAATTTTGTCACATCCATTTATACAGTTTTTTTACATCCATTTTTATATTTTTTTTTACCTCAATTTGTATAGGTTTGTCACATCCATTTCAATAGTTTTGTCATAGTCTTATCATATCCATTTGTATAATTGTATCCATTTATAGTTTTCGGCACATTCATTTTTAGAGTTTAGTTACATCCATTTTTATTCTTGTCAAGTCCATTTGGATAGTTTTGCCAGCCATTTGGATGATATGTCGCTTAGTTCTGTCACATACATTTGTATAGTTTTGTCACATCAATTTGTATAGCTTTTCATGTCCATTAATAGCCTTGTCGCATCCATTTGAATAGTTTTATCACTTCCATTTATACAGTTTTGTCACATCCAATAGTAAATTTTGTCATATTTATTTG
The DNA here is from genome assembly GCF_032884065.1 of Artemia franciscana. Lineage (NCBI taxonomy): Eukaryota > Metazoa > Arthropoda > Branchiopoda > Anostraca > Artemiidae > Artemia > Artemia franciscana. The sequence continues at coordinate 16,776,491 of NC_088869.1, read as the reverse complement.
TTTGGTTATGTCAAATCCATTTGAATAGTTTTGTCATATCCATTTGCTTAGCTTTGTCACATCCATTTGTATGGATTTCTCACATCCATTTGGGATGGCTTGTCACATCCATTTCTATAGTCTTGTAATATACATTTGTATAGTCTTGTCAAATCCATTTGAATAGTTTTGTTACATCCATTTTTATTGCTTTGTCATTTCCATTTGTATAGTTTTCGTCAAATCCATTTGTATAGTTTTGTCGCATCCATTTGTATAGTTTTTGTCACTTCTATTTGTATAGTTTTGTCAAATCCATTTGTATAGTTTGTCAAGTCCATTTGTATAGTTTTGCCATTCAGTTGGATGACATGTCGTTTAGTTTTGTCACATCAATTTGTATAGTTTTTTCACATTCATTTGTGTTGCTTTGTCATATCCATTAATAGTCTTGTCACCACATCCATTTGAATAGCTTTGTCACATCCATTTGTATAGTTTTGTCACATCCATCTGTACAGTTTTGTCACATCCATTTGTATGGTTTTGTCATATTTATTTTATAGTTTAGCTGAATTTATTTGTATAGTTTTGTCGAATCCATTTTTATAGTTGTGTCACATTTATTTGCGTTGTTTTATCACATCCGTCTGTAAAGTCTTATCATATCCATTTGTATAGTTTTGTCACATCAATTTGTATAGTTTTTTCAAACTCTTTTGTATAGTCTTGCCACATCAATTTGTATATTTTTTTCACATTCTCTTGTATTTTCCTGTCACATCTATTTGGATAGTCTTATCATATCCATTTATAAGGTTTTGTCTCATCCATTTGAATAGTTTTGCCACATCCATTTGAATGGTTTTGTCACATCCGTTTTTCTTTGATTCATCCTTTTGTCTGTAATTTAAGTTTTTTGTTTCTCTCCTTTGCTGTCAAAATGTTGTTTATTTGTTTAAAGGCTTTTGTTGTCACTTGAGAAAGTAATATTTCATATTTTTCTTCTCCTGGCTCAGAACGATACGGATGAAGGTTGAATTTGTTGGCAAGTTCAAAATGGTATTTGTTGACTAGATATTTGTAATAACCAGATCTGCTTTTAGAAGGAGTGGCCCAGTTTTTGAATACTATAGAAAAGTCTTTGAATTTATACTTTTTACTATCGAAAACAAATTTACTTTCCTTATTAGCCGAAGCGCAGGTGTAATTTGATAAAATTTTTGTAGTAAATGGAAAGAATTGTGCATACCGAATTCGAGCTATAATAGTATTTGAATTGAATCTTTCTAATCCTGGTATATTACTCCTTTAATGGTAGTGACCTACTACTCCGCCCGTTATATGAAAACAATCGTGCCTTGCTTTATGGTTATTTTTCTTGAAACATTGAGCTTTGCAAAGAGGACAGTAATAAGAGCAATAGTAATTCAACATTGTGTTTCTTGATGCTGATTGATTTTCAAATTCATTCAGTATATTTTTCATTATAGTCTCTTGATTTACAAGAGGTTCTTTAACATAAGTACCTAAAAAATCATTTTCGAATTCTTTTAGCTGTAGTCGTGTAAAAGAAATTTTTATTTCTTCAGCTGAACAAGTCATGTCAGAATCATAAGGTATTTCTTTCGAATTGAAACTTTCCTTTAGGTGAGAAAGAGCCATAGCAAAAGAGCTTTTTCTCTTGGTGGAAACTTTTGAGAAAACACTGTAAAATGTCCATTTTGAAATCGTGCATTTGTATAGTCTTATCACAACCATTTTTAGAGTTTACTCAAAGCCATTATCACATCCATTTGCATAGATTTGTTACATTCATTTGTATTGGCTTGTCATATCCATTTGTATAGATTGGTAACTTGGATTTGTAAAGTCTTGTCAAATCCATTTGTATTGTTTGGTCATTTTAATTTGTTTATTTTTGTCAAATCCATTTGTATAGTTTTGTCGCGTCCATTTGTGTAATTTTGCCACATTCATTTGTATAGTTTTGTCACATAAATTTATTTAGTGTTGTTATAGTCTTATCATATCCATGTGTTCAACTGGTTTGTATAGCTCTTTCAAATGAATTTGTAAAGTTTTATCAGAGTTTTCTCACATCCATTTGTATAGTTTTGTCAGATCTATTTGTATAGCTTTTTATATCCATTTGTATAGTTTTGTCACATCCATTTGTGTAGTTTTGTCACTTGAATTTGTGTTGTGTTATCACAGTCTTATCATATCCATTTGTTAAACTGATTCTTATAGTTTTGTCAGGTCAATTTGTAGAGTTTTATCATAGTCTTCTCATATCCATTTGTATAGTTTTGTCAAATCCATTTGTGTAGCTTTTTTCATATCCATTTGTATATAGTATTGTCACTAAAAAAAATCATAGTTTGATCATATCCATTTGTTTAGTCACATTCATTTGCATAGTCTTATCACAACCATTTTAAGAGTTTAGTCAAAGCCATTATTTATTATTATTTCAGGATTAACGACGCTTCTTCATTATTTGGTCCCTGCGTCAGTAGTCGGCCCTGCATAGGCCCTATAGTGCTTTCCTGCTGCGCGATTCGATCTCTGGGTCCCATATTACCAAGCTAAGATCAAATCCACTGCGCCAACACAGGTCTTGTCAAGTACATTTGAATAGTTTTGTCATTTCCATTTGTATAGTTTTGTCACATCCATTTGTATGTTTCCATCCATTTCTATAGTTTGGTTACATCTATTTGTATAGTTTTGTCATATCCATTTGTATAGTTTTGTCACATCAATTTGTATAGTTTAATCATAGTCTTATCATATCCATTTATTTAGTCAAATGCATTTTTATTCTTTTCACATCCATTTGTGTCGTTTTTTCGTATCCATTTGTATAGTTATGTCAAATCCCTTTGTTCAGTCTTGTCACATCCATTTGTGTAATCTTGTCACATCCATTTGCTTTGTCATATCCATTTGTATATAGTATTGTCACTATACAAATTATATTCTTATCATATCCATTTGTTTAGTCACATTCATTTGAATAGTCTTATCACAACCATTTTTAGAGTTTAGTCCAAGCCATTATTTATTATTATTTATGAATTAACGAAGCTTCTTCACTATTTGGTCCCTGCGTCAGGAGTCGGCCCTGAATAGGCCCTGCAGTGCATTCAAGAGGCGTGATTCAATCTCTGGGTCCCGTATTGCCAAGCTAAGGTCAAATTGAGTGTGCCAACACAGGTCTTGTCAAGTACATTTGAATAGTTTTGTCATTTCCATTTGTATAGTTTTGTCACATCCATTTGTATGTTTCCATCCATTTCTATAGTTTGGTTACATCTATTTGTATAGTTTTGTCATATCCATTTGTATAGTTTTGTCACATCAATTTGTATAGTTTAATCATAGTCTTATCATATCCATTTATTTAGTCAAATGCATTTTTATTCTTTTCACATCCATTTGTGTCGTTTTTTCGTATCCATTTGTATAGTTATGTCAAATCCCTTTGTTCAGTCTTGTCACATCCATTTGTGTAATCTTGTCACATCCATTTGCTTTGTCATATACATTTGTATATAGTATTGTCACTATACAAATTATATTCTTATCATATCCATTTGTTTAGTCACATTCATTTGAATAGTCTTATCACAACCATTTTTAGAGTTTAGTCCAAGCCATTATTTATTATTATTTATGAATTAACGAAGCTTCTTCACTATTTGGTCCCTGCGTCAGGAGTCGGTCCTGAATAGGCCCTGCAGGGCATTCAAGAGGCGTGATTCAATCTCTGGGTCCCGTATTGCCAAGCAAAGGTCAAATTGAGTTTGCCAACACAGGTCTTGTCAAGTCCATTTTAATAGTTTTGTCATTTCCATTTGTGTAGTTTTGTCACATCCATTTGTATATTTACATCCATTTGTATAGTTTGGTTACATCCATTTGTATTGTTTTGTCATATCCATTTGACTAGTTTTGTCACATCAATTTGTTTAGTTTAATTATAGTCTTATTATATCCATTTGTTTAGTCAAATACATGTTTAGTCTTTTCACACCCATTTGTATAGGTTTTTCGTATCCATTTGTATAGTTTTGTCAAATCCATTTGTACAGTCTTGTCAAATCCATTTGTGTAGTTTTGTCACATCCATTTGCATAGTCTCGTCAAATCTATTTGGACAGTCTAATCAAATTAATTGATATGGTTTACTCAAATTCATTTGTATAATTTTGTCACATATAAGTGCATAGTTTTGTCATATAAATTTGTATGGTTTTGTCAAATCCATTTGAATAGTTTTGTGAGATCCATTTGTTTAGATTTGTTACATTCATTTGTATTGGCTTGTCATATCCATTTGTATAGTGTTGTAACATGCATTTATAAAGTCTTGTCAAATCCATTTGTATAGTTATGTCATATCCATTTGTATTGTTTTGCCATTGCAATTTGTTTAGTTTTGTCAAATCCATTTGTATAGTTTAGTCGCATCCATTTGTATAATTTTGTCACATCCATTTGTATAGTTTTGTCACATAAATTTGTATTGCGTTGTCATAGTCTTATCATATCCATTTGTTCAACTGATTTGTATAGTTTTGTCAAATCAATTTGTATAGTTTTATCAGAGTTTTCTCAAATCCATTTGTATAGTTTTGTCACATCTATTTTTGTATAGCTTTGTCATATCTATTTGTATAGTTTTGTCACTTCTATTTGCATAGTTTTGTCACATCCCTTTTTATATTCTTATTATAACCATTTTTAAAGTGTAGTCATATCCATTTGTAGCGTCGTCTAATCCATTTGTATAGTTTAGTCACATGAATTCATATAGTGTATTCATAGTCTTATCATATCCATTTGTTCAACTGATTTGTATAGTTTTGTCAAATCCATTTGTATATTTTTATCAGAGTTTTCTCGTATCCATTTGTATAATTTTGTCACATCTATTTTTATAGCTTTGTCACTTCCATTTTATAGTTTAACACCCCTTTGTGTATTCTTATCATTACCATTTTTAGAGTCTAGTTACATCCATTTGTAGCGTCTTCACATCCATTTGTATAGTTTTGTCAAATCCATTTGTATAATTTGGTCACATCCATTTATATAATTTTTTTGCATCCATTTGTATAGTTTTTTATACCTCCATTTGTATAGGTTTGTCACATCTATTTGTATAGTTTTATCATAGTCTTATCATGTCCATTTGTATAGTTGCATCCATTCATAGTTTTTGGCACATACATTTTTAGAGTTTAGTCACATCCATTTTTAGTCTTGTCAAGTCCATTTGTATAGTTTTGCCAGCCATTTGTATGACGTGTCGTTTAGTTTTGTCACATCCATTTGTAAAGTTTTACCACTATATATTCATCAAGTATTAAATAATACCATCTGTATTAACAGTGACCGCAGCACATTGGCTTTAATGATCTCTTTCAAATTCTAAGGATGTGAATTTAAGTAACTCTCATTTGCTCTACCGATCTATATTAATCAAGAATTTAATAATACAATCTGTATTAACAGTTACCGCCGTATATTTCTATAAAAATATACTGTTTGTTTGTTTGTTACACCATTTACAATCTGTTATAAGAAAATAAAAAAAACTATAGAAAAAAGAGAAATAAGAAAATAGAAGAATCTACAAAAAAAGCTAGAAAAGGAAAAAATCTACAAAATAAAAAAGATAAAAACCAAAGAAAAAAATAAATCAGAAAAAGTAAAGAAGTAAAAAAATTGAATATAACGTCATATTCAAAATGACGTCATTGCAATTAAAGGAAGATTTTATTTTAATACAGAATGTCATATTCAATATGACCTCTTATTCAATAGCTAATGTTATCATGTAAACTGCAAAAATATTTAGGATGCTTGAAGCTACTATAAAAACTACAAAAATAGTTCTAACATCTCAAAAACAATTTTAATTTTGTAAGGTAAATCAGAAAAATACCTCCAAATTCTAAAAGAAATATTAAAGCAAATGGATCATTTGCAATATAGTAAAAGAACAAATTATAATGTTCACAAAGAAAACTTATAAAAGTGTTATTAATTGTTTAGTCATTGGTATTCCAGTTTCCTGTGCTGGAATTGCAGTCTGGCAACTTGGGCTTCCAAAGTCTCTAGCAATTGGGATTCCAGTCTCCTGTACTGGCATTGCAACCTGGAAACTCATTAAAAAGTATATAGAATCGGAAATGGGTAAATGGTTAAAAGAAGAAGATGATAACCATGACAACTCTAACTCTAAGAAGATGAGTCATCCAAAAGAAGAGAATAAGGCAGAAATATCTGAAGAAGAAATCTTTGGATCTTCTATAAATAAAACTACAAGACACATAGAACAAGAACTTAAAATCGTTAAATCGTGCTATACCAGTTGAAACGCTATACCAGTTGAAACGCTATACCAGTTGAAACGCTATACCAGTTGAAACGCTATACCAGTTGAAACGCTATACCAGTTGAAACGCTATACCAGTTGAAACACTATACCAGTTGAAACACTATACCAGCTGAAACGCTATACCAGTTGAAACGCTATACCAGTTGAAACTCTATACCAGTTGAAACCTTATACCAGTTGAAACGCTAAACCAGTTGAAACGCTATACCAGTTGAAACGCTATACCAGTTGAAACGCTATACCAGTTGAAACGCTATACCAGTTAAAACGCTATACCAGTTGAAACGCTATACCAGTTGAAACGCTATACCAGTTAAAACGCTATACCAGTTGAAACGCTATACCAGTTGAAACGCTATACCAGTTGAAGTGCTATACCAGTTGAAACGCTATACCAGTTGAAACGCTATACCAGTTGAAACGCTATACCAGTTGAAACACTATACCAGTTGAAACACTATACCAGCTGAAACGCTATACCAGTTGAAACACTATACCAGTTGAAACGCTATACCAGTTGAAACGCTATACCAGTTGAAACGCTATACCAGTTGAAACGCTATACCAGTTGAAACACTATACCAGTTGAAACGCTATACCAGTTGAAACGCTATACCAGTTGAAACGCTATACCAGTTAAAACGCGTTTCAACTGGTATAGCGTTTCAACTGGTATAGCGTTTCAACTGGTATAGCGTTTCAACTGGTATAGCGTTTCAACTGGTATAGCGTTTCAACTGGTATAGCGTTTCAACTGGTATAGCGCTTTTAACTGGTATAGCGTTTCAACTGGTATAGCGTTTCAACTGGTATAGCGTTTCAACTGGTATAGCGTTTCAACTGGTATAGCGTTTCAACTGGTATAGCGTTTCAACTGGTATAGCGTTTCAACTGGTATAGCGTTTCAACTGGTATAGCACTTCAACTGGTATAGCACTTCAACTGGTATAGCGCTTCAACTGGTATAGCGTTTCAACTGGTATAGCGTTTCAACTGGTATAGCGTTTCAACTGGTATAGCGTTTCAACTGGTATAGTGTTTCAACTGGTATAGTGTTTCAACTGGTTCAACCAGTTGAAACGCTATACCAGTTAAAACGCTATACCAGTTGAAACGCTATACCAGTTGAAACGCTATACCAGTTGAAACGCTATACCAGTTGAAACGCTATACCAGTTGAAACGCTATACCACTTGAAACGCTATACCAGTTGAAACGCTATACCAGTTGAAACGCTATACCAGTTGAAACGCTATACCAGTTGAAACGCTATACCAGTTGAAACGCTATACCAGTTGAAACGCTATACCAGTTGAAACGCTATACCAGTTGAAACGCTATACCAGTTGAAACGCTATACCAGTTGAAACGCTATACCAGTTAAAACGCTATACCAGTTGAAACGCTATACCAGTTGAAACGCTATACCAGTTGAAACGCTATACCAGCTGAAACGCTATACCAGCTGAAACGCTATACCAGTTGAAACGCTATTCCAGTTGAAACGCTATACCAGTTGAAACACTATACCAGTTGAAACACTATACCAGTTGAAACGCTATACCAGTTGAAACGCTATACCAGTTGAAACGCTATACCAGTTGAAACGCTATACCAGTTGAAACGCTATACCAGTTGAAACGCTATACCAGTTGAAACGCTATACCAGTTGAAACGCTATACCAGTTGAAACGCTATACCAGTTGAAACGCTATACCAGTTGAAACGCTATACCAGCTGAAACGCTATACCAGCTGAAACGCTATACCAGTTGAAACGCTATACCAGTTGAAACGCTATACCAGTTGAAATGCTATACCAGTTGAAATGCTATACCAGTTGAAACACTATACCAGTTGAAACGCTATACCAGTTGAAACGCTATACCAGTTGAAACGCTATACCAGTTGAAACGCTATACCAGTTGAAATGCTATACCAGTTGAAACGCTATACCAGTTGAAACGCTATACCAGTTGAAACGCTATACCAGTTGAAACGCTATACCAGTTGAAACGCTATACCAGTTGAAACGCTATACCAGTTGAAACGCTATACCAGTTGAAACGCTATACCAGTTGAAACGCTATACCAGTTGAAACGCTATACCAGTTGAAACGCTATACCAGTTGAAACGCTATACCAGTTGAAACGCTATACCAGTTGAAACGCTATACCAGTTGAAACGCTATACTAGTTGAAACGCTATACCAGTTGAAACGCTATACCAGTTGAAACGCTATACCAGTTGAAACGCTATACCAGTTGAAACGCTATACCAGTTGAAACGCTATACCAGTTGAAACGCTATACCAGTTGAAACGCTATACCAGTTGAAACGCTATACCAGTTGAAACGCTATACCAGTTGAAACGCTATACCAGTTGAAACGCTATACCAGTTAAAACGCTATACCAGTTGAAACGCTATACCAGTTGAAACGCTATACCAGTTGAAACGCTATACCATTTGAAACGCTATACCAGTTGAAACGCTATACCTGTTGAAACGCTATACCTGTTGAAACGCTATACCAGCTGAAACGCTATACCAGTTGAAACGCTATACCAGTTGAAACGCTATACCAGTTGAAACGCTATACCAGTTGAAACGCTATACCAGTTGAAACACTATACCAGTTGAAACGCTATACCAGTTGAAACGCTATACCAGTTGAAACGCTATACCAGTTGAAACGCTATACTAGTTGAAACGCTATACCAGTTGAAACGCTATACCAGTTGAAACGCTATACCAGTTGAAACGCTATACCAGTTGAAACGCTATACCAGTTGAAACGCTATACCAGTTGAAACGCTATACCAGTTGAAACGCTATACCAGTTGAAACGCTATACCAGTTGAAACGCTATGCCAGTTGAAACACTATACCAGTTGAAACGCTATACCAGTTGAAACGCTATACCAGTTGAAACGCTATACCAGTTGAAACGCTATACCAGTTGAAACGCTATACCAGTTGAAACGCTATACCAGTTGAAACGCTATACCAGTTGAAACGCTATACCAGTTGAAACGCTATACCAGTTGAAACGCTATACCAGTTGAAACGCTATACCAGTTGAAACGCTATACCAGTTGAAACGCTATACCAGTTGAAACGCTATACCAGTTGAAACGCTATACCTGTTGAAACGCTATACCAGTTGAAATGCTATACCAGTTGAAATGCTATACCAGTTGAAACACTATACCAGTTGAAACGCTATACCAGTTGAAACGCTATACCAGTTGAAACGCTATACCAGTTGAAACGCTATACCAGTTGAAATGCTATACCAGTTGAAACGCTATACCAGTTGAAACGCTATACCAGTTGAAACGCTATACCAGTTGAAACGCTATACCAGTTGAAACGCTATACCAGTTGAAACGCTATACCAGTTGAAACGCTATACCAGTTGAAACGCTATACCAGTTGAAACGCTATACCAGTTGAAATGCTATACCAGTTGAAACGCTATACCAGTTGAAACGCTATACCAGTTGAAACGCTATACCAGTTGAAACGCTATACCAGTTGAAACGCTATACTAGTTGAAACGCTATACCAGTTGAAACGCTATACCAGTTGAAACGCTATACCAGTTGAAACGCTATACCAGTTGAAACGCTATACCAGTTGAAACGCTATACCAGTTGAAACGCTATACCAGTTGAAACGCTATGCCAGTTGAAACACTATACCAGTTGAAACGCTATACCAGTTGAAACGCTATACCAGTTGAAACGCTATACCAGTTGAAACGCTATACCAGTTGAAACGCTATACCAGTTGAAACGCTATACCAGTTGAAACGCTATACCAGTTGAAACGCTATACCAGTTGAAACGCTATACCAGTTGAAACGCTATACCAGTTGAAACGCTATACCAGTTGAAACGCTATACCAGTTGAAACGCTATACCAGTTGAAACGCTATACCAGTTGAAACGCTGTACCAGTTGAAACGCTATACCAGTTGAAACGCTATACCAGTTGAAATGCTATACCAGTTGAAATGCTATACCAGTTGAAACACTATACCAGTTGAAACGCTATACCAGTTGAAACGCTATACCAGTTGAAACGCTATACCAGTTGAAACGCTATACCAGTTGAAATGCTATACCAGTTGAAACGCTATACCAGTTGAAACGCTATACCAGTTGAAACGCTATACCAGTTGAAACGCTATACCAGTTGAAACGCTATACCAGTTGAAACGCTATACCAGTTGAAACGCTATACCAGTTGAAACGCTATACCAGTTGAAACGCTATACCAGTTGAAACGCTATACCAGTTGAAACGCTATACCAGTTGAAACGCTATACCAGTTGAAACGCTATACCAGTTGAAACGCTATACCAGTTGAAACGCTATACTAGTTGAAACGCTATACCAGTTGAAACGCTATACCAGTTGAAACGCTATACCAGTTGAAACGCTATACCAGTTGAAACGCTATACCAGTTGAAACGCTATACCAGTTGAAACGCTATACCAGTTGAAACGCTATACCAGTTGAAACGCTATACCAGTTGAAACGCTATACCAGTTGAAACGCTATACCAGTTGAAACGCTATACCAGTTAAAACGCTATACCAGTTAAACGCTATACCAGTTGAAACGCTATACCAGTTGAAACGCTATACCAGTTGAAACGCTATACCATTGAAACGCTATACCAGTTGAAACGCTATACCAGTTGAAACGCTATACCAGTTGAAACGCTATACCAGTTGAAACGCTATACCAGTTGAAACGCTATACCAGTTGAAACGCTATACCATTTGAAACGCTATACCAGTTGAAACGCTATACCAGTTGAAACGCTATACCAGTTGAAACGCTATACCAGTTGAAACGCTATACCAGTTGAAACGCTATACCAGTTGAAACGCTATACCAGTTGAAACGCTATACCAGTTGAAACGCTATACCAGTTGAAACGCTATACCAGTTGAAACGCTATACCAGTTGAAACGCTATACCAGTTGAAACGCTATACCAGTTGAAACGCTATACCAGTTGAAACGCTATACCAGTTGAATCGCTATACCAGTTGAATCGCTATACCAGTTGAAACGCTATACCAGTTGAAACGCTATACCAGTTGAAACGCTATACCAGTTGAAACGCTATGAAACGCTATACCAGTTGAAACGCTATACCAGTTGAAACGCTATACCAGTTGAAACGCTTTACCAGTTGAAACGCTTTACCAGTTGAAACGCTATACCAGTTGAAACGCTATACCAGTTGAAACGCTATACCAGTTGAAACGCTATACCAGTTGAAACGCTATACCAGTTGAAACGCTATACCAGTTGAAACGCTATACCAGTTGAAACGCTATACCAGTTGAAACGCTATACCAGTTGAAACGCTATACCAGTTGAAACGCTATACCAGTTGAAACGCTATACCAGTTGAAACGCTATACCAGTTGAAACGCTATACCAGTTGAAACGCTATACCAGTTGAAACGCTATACCAGTTGAAACGCTATACCAGTTGAAACGCTATACCAGTTGAAACGCTATACCAGTTGAAATGCTATACCAGTTGAAACGCTATACCAGTTGAAACGCTATACCAGTTGAAACGCTATACCAGTTGAAACACTATACCAGTTGAAACACTATACCAGTTGAAACGCTATACCAGTTGAAACGCTATACCAGTTGAAACGCTATACCAGTTGAAACGCTATACCAGTTGAAACGCTATACCAGTTGAAACGCTATACCAGTTAAAACGCTTTACCAGTTGAAACGCTATACCAGTTGAAACGCTATACCAGTTGAAACGCTATACCAGTTGAAACGCTATATCAGTTGAAACGCTATATCAGTTGAAACGCTATACCAGTTGAAACGCTATACCAGTTGAAACGCTATACCAGTTGAAACGCTATACCAGTTGAAACGCTATACCAGTTGAAACGCTATACCAGTTGAAACGCTATACCAGTTGAAACGCTATACCAGTTGAAACGCTATACCAGTTGAAACGCTATACCAGTTGAAACGCTATACCAGTTGAAACGCTATACCAGGTAAAACGCTATACCAGTTGAAACGCTATACCAGTTGAAACGCTATACCAGTTGAAACGCTATACCATTTGAAACGCTATACCATTAGAAACGCTATACCAGTTGAAACGCTATACCAGTTGAAACGCTATACCAGTTGAAACGCTATACCAGTTGAAACGCTATACCAGTTGAAACGCTATACCAGTTGAAACGCTATACCAGTTGAAACGCTATACCAGTTGAAACGCTATACCAGTTGAAACGCTATACCAGTTGAAACGCTATACCAGTTGAAACGCTATACCAGTTGAAACGCTATACCAGTTGAAACGCTATACCAGTTGAAACGCTATACCAGTTGAAACGCTATACCAGTTGAAACGCTATACCAGTTGAAACGCTATACCAGTTGAACACTATACCAGTTGAAACGCTATACCAGTTGAAACGCTATACCAGTTGAAACGCTATACCAGTTGAAACGCTATACCAGTTGAATTGCTATACCAGTTGAAACGCTTTACCAGTTGAAACGCTTTACCAGTTGAAACGCTATACCAGTTGAAACGCTATACCAGTTGAAACGCTATACCAGTTGAAACGCTATACCAGTTGAAACGCTATACCAGTTGAAACGCTATACCAGTTGAAACGCTATACCAGTTGAAACGCTATACCAGTTGAAACGCTATACCAGTTGAAACGCTATACCAGTTGAAACGCTATACCAGTTGAAACGCTATACCAGTTGAAACGCTATACCAGTTGAAACGCTATACCAGTTGAAACGCTATACCAGTTGAAACGCTATACCAGTTGAAACGCTATACTAGTTGAAACGCTATACTAGTTGAAACGCTATACCAGTTGAATCGCTATACCAGTTGAAACGCTATACCAGTTGAAACGCTATACCAGTTGAAACGCTATACCAGTTGAAACGCTATACCAGTTGAAACGCTATACCAGTTGAAACGCTAAAAAGTTGAAACGCTATACCAGTTGAAACGCTATACCAGTTGAAACGCTATACCAGTTGAAACGCTATACCAGTTGAAACGCTATACCAGTTGAAACGCTATACCAGTTGAAACGCTATACCAGTTGAAACGCTATACCAGTTGAAACGCTATACCAGTTGAAACGCTATACCAGTTGAAACGCTATACCAGTTGAAACGCTATACCAGTTGAAACGCTATACCAGTTGAAACGCTATACCAGTTGAAACGCTATACCAGTTAAAACGCTATACCAGTTGAAACGCTATACCAGTTGAAACGCTATACCAGCTGAAACGCTATACCAGTTGAAACGCTATACCAGTTGAAACGCTATACCAGTTGAAACGCTATACCAGTTGAAACGCTATACCAGTTGAAACGCTATACCAGTTGAAACGCTATACCAGTTGAAACGCTATACCAGTTGAAACGCTATGAAACGCTATACCAGTTGAAACGCTATACCAGTTGAAACGCTATAACAGTTGAAACGCTATACCAGTTGAAACGCTATACCAGTTGAAACGCTATACCAGTTGAAACGCTATACCAGTTGAAACGCTATACCAGTTGAAACCCAGTTGGTATAGCGTTTCAACTGGTATAGCGTTTCAACTGGTATAGCGTTTTAACTGGTATAGCGTTTCAACTGGTATAGCGTTTCAACTGGTATAGCGTTTCAACTGGTATAGCGTTTCAACTGGTATAGCGTTTCAACTGGTATAGCGTTTCAACTGGTATAGCGTTTCAACTGGTATAGCGTTTCAACTGGTATAGCGTTTCAACTGGTATAGCGTTTCAACTGGTATAGCGTTTCAACTGGTATAGCGTTTCAACTAGTACAGGGTTTAACTGGTATAGCGTTTCAACTGGTATAGCGTTTCAACTGGTATAGCGTTTCAACTGGTATAGCGTTTCAACTGGTATAGCGTTTCAACTGGTATAGCGTTTCAACTGGTATAGCGTTTCAACTGGTATAGCGTTTCAACTGGTATAGCGTTTCAACTGGTATAGCGTTTCAACTGGTATAGCGTTTCAACTGGTATAGCGTTTCAACTGGTATAGCGTTTCAACTGGTATAGCGTTTCAACTGGTATAGCATTTCAACTGGTATAGCGTTTCAACTGGTATAGCGTTTCAACTGGTATAGCGTTTCAACTGGTATAGCGTTTCAACTGGTATAGTGTTTCAACTGGTATAGCATTTCAACTGGTATAGCATTTCAACTGGTATAGCGTTTCAACTGGTATAGCGTTTCAACTGGTATAGCGTTTCAGCTGGTATAGCGTTTCAGCTGGTATAGCGTTTCAACTGGTATAGCGTTTCAACTGGTATAGCGTTTCAACTGGTATAGCGTTTCAACTGGTATAGCGTTTCAACTGGTATAGCGTTTCAACTGGTATAGCGTTTCAACTGGTATAGCGTTTCAACTGGTATAGCGTTTCAACTGGTATAGCGTTTCAACTGGTATAGTGTTTCAACTGGTATAGTGTTTCAACTGGTATAGCGTTTCAACTGGAATAGCGTTTCAACTGGTATAGCGTTTCAGCTGGTATAGCGTTTCAACTGGTATAGCGTTTCAACTGTTATAGCGTTTCAACTGGTATAGCGTTTTAACTGGTATAGCGTTTCAACTGGTATAGCGTTTCAACTGGTATAGCGTTTCAACTGGTATAGCGTTTCAACTGGTATAGCGTTTCAACTGGTATAGCGTTTCAACTGGTATAGCGTTTCAACTGGTATAGCGTTTCAACTGGTATAGCGTTTCAACTGGTATAGCGTTTCAAGTGGTATAGCGTTTCAACTGGTATAGCGTTTCAACTGGTATAGCGTTTCAACTGGTATAGCGTTTCAACTGGTATAGCGTTTCAACTGGTATAGCGTTTCAACTGGTATAGCGTTTCAACTGGTATAGCGTTTCAACTGGTATAGCGTTTCAACTGGTATAGCGTTTCAACTGGTATAGCGTTTCAACTGGTATAGCGATTCAACTGGTATAGCGTTTCAACTAGTATAGCGTTTCAACTGGTATGGCGTTTCAACTGGTATGGCGTTTCAACTGGTATAGCGTTTCAACTGGTATAGTGTTTCAACTGGTATAGCATTTCAACTGGTATAGCGTTTCAACTGGTATAGCGTTTCAGCTGGTATAGCGTTTCAACTGGTATAGCGTTTCAACTGGTATAGCGTTTCAACTGGTATAGCGTTTCAACTGGTATAGCGTTTCAACTGGAATAGCGTTTTAACTGGTATAGCGTTTCAACTGGTATAGCGTTTCAACTGGTATAGCGTTTCAACTGGTATAGTGTTTCAACTGGTATAGTGTTTCAACTGGTATAGCGTTTCAACTGGTATAGCGTTTCAACTGGTATAGCGTTTCAACTGGTATAGCGTTTCAGCTGGTATAGCGTTTCAACTGGTATAGCGTTTCAACTGGTATAGCGTTTTAACTGGTATAGCGTTTCAACTGGTATAGCGTTTCAACTGGTATAGCGTTTCAACTGGTATAGCGTTTCAACTGGTATAGCGTTTCAACTGGTATAGCGTTTCAACTGGTATAGCGTTTCAACTGGTATAGCGTTTCAACTGGTATAGCGTTTCAACTGGTATAGCGTTTCAACTGGTATAGCGTTTCAACTGGTATAGCGTTTCAACTGGTATAGCGTTTCAACTGGTATAGCGTTTCAACTGGTATAGCGTTTCAACTAGTATAGCGTTTCAACTTTTTAGCGTTTCAACTGGTATAGCGTTTCAACTGGTATAGCGTTTCAACTGGTATAGCGTTTCAACTGGTATAGCGTTTCAACTGGTATAGCGTTTCAACTGGTATAGCGATTCAACTGGTATAGCGTTTCAACTAGTATAGCGTTTCAACTAGTATAGCGTTTCAACTGGTATAGCGTTTCAACTGGTATAGCGTTTCAACTGGTATAGCGTTTCAACTGGTATAGCGTTTCAACTGGTATAGCGTTTCAACTGGTATAGCGTTTCAACTGGTATAGCGTTTCAACTGGTATAGCGTTTCAACTGGTATAGCGTTTCAACTGGTATAGCGTTTCAACTGGTATAGCGTTTCAACTGGTATAGCGTTTCAACTGGTATAGCGTTTCAACTGGTATAGCGTTTCAACTGGTATAGCGTTTCAACTGGTATAGCGTTTCAACTGGTAAAGCGTTTCAACTGGTAAAGCGTTTCAACTGGTATAGCGATTCAACTGGTATAGCGTTTCAACTGGTATAGCGTTTCAACTGGTATAGCGTTTCAACTGGTATAGCGTTTCAACTGGTATAGCGTTTCAACTGGTATAGCGTTTCAACTGGTATAGTGTTTCAACTGGTATAGCGTTTCAACTGGTATAGCGTTTCAACTGGTATAGCGTTTCAACTGGTATAGCGTTTCAACTGGTATAGCGTTTCAACTGGTATAGCGTTTCAACTGGTATAGCGTTTCAAATGGTATAGCGTTTCAACTGGTATAGCGTTTCAACTGGTATAGCGTTTCAACTGGTATAGCGTTTCAACTGTAATAGCGTTTCAACTGGTATAGCGTTTCAACTGGTATAGCGTTTCAACTGCTATAAAAACGCTATACCAGTTGAAACGCTATACCAGTTGAAACGCTATACCAGTTGAAACGCTATACCAGTTGAAACGCTATACCAGTTGAAACGCTATACCAGTTGAAACGCTATACCAGTTGAAACGCTATACCAGTTGAAACGCTATACCAGTTGAAACGCTATACCAGTTGAAACGCTATACCAGTTGAAACGCTATACCAGTTGAAACGCCATACCAGTTGAAACGCTATACTAGTTGAAACGCTATACTAGTTGAAACGCTATACCAGTTGAATCGCTATACCAGTTGAAACGCTATACCAGTTGAAACGCTTTACCAGTTGAAACGCTATACCAGTTGAAACGCTATACCAGTTGAAATGCTATACCAGTTGAAACGCTATACCAGTTGAAACGCTATACCAGTTGAAACGCTATACCAGTTGAAACGCTATACCAGTTAAAACGCTATACCAGTTGAAACGCTATACCAGTTGAAACGCTATACCAGTTGAAACGCTATACCAGTTGAAACGCTATACCAGTTGAAACGCTATACCAGTTGAAACGCTATACCAGTTGAAACGCTATACCAGTTGAAACGCTATACCAGTTGAAACGCTATACCAGTTGAAACGCTATACCAGTTGAAACGCTATACCAGTTGAAACGCTATACCTGTTGAAACGCTATACCTGTTGGATTCAACTGGTATAGCGTTTCAACTAGTATAGCGTTTCAACTAGTATAGCGTTTCAACTGGTATAGCGTTTCAACTGGTATAGCGTTTCAACTGGTATAGCGTTTCAACTGGTATAGAGTTTCAACTGGTATAGCGTTTCAACTGGTATAGCGTTTCAACTGGTATAGCGTTTCAACTGGTATAGCGTTTCAACTGGTATAGCGTTTCAACTGGTATAGCGTTTCAACTGGTATAGCGTTTCAACTGGTATAGCGTTTCAACTGGTATAGCGTTTCAACTGGTATAGCGTTTCAACTGGTATAGCGTTTCAACTGGTATAGCGTTTCAACTGGTAAAGCGTTTCAACTGGTAAAGCGTTTCAACTGGTATAGCGATTCAACTGGTATAGCGTTTCAACTGGTATAGCGTTTCAACTGGTATAGCGTTTCAACTGGTATAGCGTTTCAACTGGTATAGCGTTTCAACTGGTATAGCGTTTCAACTGGTATAGCGTTTCAACTGGTATAGCGTTTCAACTGGTATAGCGTTTCAACTGGTATAGCGTTTCAACTGGTATAGCGTTTCAACTGGTATAGCGTTTCAACTGGTATAGCGTTTCAACTGGTATAGCGTTTCAACTGGTATAGCGTTTCAACTGGTATAGCGTTTCAACTGGTATAGCGTTTCAACTGGTATAGCGTTTCAACTGGTATAGCGTTTCAACTGGTATAGCGTTTCAACTGGTAAAGCGTTTCAAATGGTATAGCGTTTCAAATGGTATAGCGTTTCAACTGGTATAGCGTTTCAACTGGTATAGCGTTTCAACTGGTATAGCGTTTTAACTGGTATAGCGTTTCAACTGGTATAGCGTTTCAACTGGTATAGCGTTTCAACTGGTATAGCGTTTCAACTGGTATAGCGTTTCAACTGGTATAGCGTTTCAACTGGTATAGCGTTTCAACTGGTATAGCGTTTCAACTGGTATAGCGTTTCAACTGGTATAGCGTTTCAACTGGTATAGCGTTTCAACTGGTATAGCGTTTCAACTGGTATAGCGTTTCAACTGATATAGCGTTTCAACTGATATAGCGTTTCAACTGGTATAGCGTTTCAACTGGTATAGCGTTTCAACTGGTATAGCGTTTCAACTGGTATAGTGTTTTAACTGGTATAGCGTTTCAACTGGTATAGCGTTTCAACTGGTATAGCGTTTCAACTGGTATAGCGTTTCAACTGGTATAGCGTTTCAACTGGTATAGTGTTTCAACTGGTATAGTGTTTCAACTGGTATAGTGTTTCAACTGGTATAGCGTTTCAACTGGTATAGCGTTTCAACTGGTATAGCGTTTCAACTGGTATAGCGTTTCAACTGGTATAGCGTTTCAACTGGTATAGCGTTTCAACTGGTATAGCGTTTCAACTGGTATAGCGTTTCAACTGGTATAGCGTTTCAACTGGTATAGCGTTTCAACTGGTATAGCGTTTCAACTGGTATAGCGTTTCAACTGGTATAGCGTTTCAACTGGTATAGCGTTTCAACTGGTATAGCGTTTCAACTGGTATAGCGTTTCAACTGGTATAGCGTTTCAACTGGTATAGCGTTTCAACTGGTATAGCGTTTCAACTGGTATAGCGTTTCAACTGGTATAGCGTTTCAACTGGTAAAGCGTTTCAACTGGTATAGCGTTTCAACTGGTATAGCGTTTCAACTGGTATAGCGTTTCAACTGGTATAGCGTTTCAACTGGTATAGCGTTTCAACTGGTATAGCGTTTCAACTGGTATAGCGTTTCAACTGGTATAGCGTTTCAACTGGTATAGCGTTTCAACTGGTATAGCGTTTCAACTGGTATAGCGTTTCAACTGGTATAGCGTTTCAACTGGTATAGCGTTTCAACTGGTATAGCGTTTCAACTGGTAAGCGTTTCAACTGGTATAGCGTTTCAACTGGTATAGCGATTCAACTGGTATAGCGTTTCAACTGGTATAGCGTTTCAACTGGTATAGCGTTTCAACTGGTATAGCGTTTCAACTGGTATAGCGTTTCAACTGGTATAGCGTTTCAACTGGTATAGCGTTTCAACTGGTATAGCGTTTCAACTGGTATAGCGTTTCAACTGGTATAGCGTTTCAACTGGTATAGCGTTTCAACTGGTATAGCGTTTCAACTGGTATAGCGTTTCAACTGGTATAGCGTTTCAACTGGTATAGCGTTTCAACTGGTATAGCGTTTCAACTGGTATAGCGTTTCAACTGGTATAGCGTTTCAACTGGTATAGCGTTTCAACTGGTATAGCGTTTCAACTGGTATAGCGTTTCAACTGGTATAGCGTTTCAACTGGTATAGCGTTTCAACTGGTATAGCGTTTCAACTGGTATAGCGTTTCAACTGGTATAGCGTTTCAACTGGTATAGCGTTTCAACTGGTATAGCGTTTCAACTGGTATAGCGTTTCAACTGGTATAGCGTTTCAACTGGTATAGCGTTTCAACTGGTATAGCGTTTCAACTGGTATAGCGTTTCAACTGGTATAGCGTTTCAACTGGTATAGCGTTTCAACTGGTATAGCGTTTCAACTGGTATAGCGTTTCAACTGGTATAGCGTTTCAACTGGTATAGCGTTTCAACTGGTATAGCGTTTCAACTGGTATAGCGTTTCAACTGGTATAGCGTTTCAACTGGTATAGCGTTTCAACTGGTATAGCGTTTCAACTGGTATAGTGTTTCAACTGGCATAGCGTTTCAACTGGTATAGCGTTTCAACTGGTATAGCGTTTCAACTGGTATAGCGTTTCAACTGGTATAGCGTTTCAACTGTATAGCGTTTCAACTGGTATAGCGTTTCAACTGGTATAGCGTTTCAACTGGTATAGTGTTTCAACTGGTATAGTGTTTCAACTGGTATAGCGTTTCAACTGGTATAGCGTTTCAACTGGTATAGCGTTTCAACTGGTATAGCGTTTCAACTGGTATAGCGTTTCAACTGGTATAGGGTTTCAACTGGTATAGCGTTTCAACTGGTATAGCGTTTCAACTGGTATAGCGTTTCAACTGGTATAGCGTTTCAACTGGTATAGCGTTTCAACTGGTATAGCGTTTCAACTGGTATAGCGTTTCAACTGGTATAGCGTTTCAACTGGTATAGCGTTTCAACTGGTATAGCGTTTCAACTGGTATAGCGTTTCAACTGGTATAGCGTTTCAACTGGTATAGCGTTTCAACTGGTATAGCGTTTCAACTGGTATAGCGTTTCAACTGGTATAGCGTTTCAACTGGTATAGCGTTTCAACTGGTATAGCGTTTCAACTGGTATAGCGTTTCAACTGGTATAGCGTTTCAACTGGTATAGCGTTTCAACTGGTATAGCGTTTCAACTGGTATAGCGTTTCAACTGGTATAGCGTTTCAACTGGTATAGCGTTTCAACTGGTATAGCGTTTCAACTGGTATAGCGTTTCAACTGGTATAGCGTTTCAACTGGTATAGCGTTTCAACTGGTATAGCGTTTCAACTGGTATAGCGTTTCAACTGGTATAGCGTTTCAACTGGTATAGCGTTTCAACTGGTATAGCGTTTCAACTGGTATAGCGTTTCAACTGGTATAGCGTTTCAACTGGTATAGCGTTTCAACTGGTATAGCGTTTCAACTGGTATAGCGTTTCAACTGGTATAGCGTTTCAACTGGTATAGCGTTTCAACTGGTATAGCGTTTCAACTGGTATAGCGTTTCAACTGGTATAGCGTTTCAACTGGTATAGCGTTTCAACTGGTATAGCGTTTCAACTGGTATAGCGTTTCAACTGGTATAGCGTTTCAACTGGTATAGCGTTTCAACTGGTATAGCGTTTCAACTGGTATAGCGTTTCAACTGGTATAGCGTTTCAACTGGTATAGCGTTTCAACTGGTATAGCGTTTCAACTGGTATAGCGTTTCAACTGGTATAGCGTTTCAACTGGTATAGCGTTTCAACTGGTATAGCGTTTCAACTGGTATAGCGTTTCAACTGGTATAGCGTTTCAACTGGTATAGCGTTTCAACTGGTATAGCGTTTCAACTGGTATAGCGTTTCAACTGGTATAGCGTTTCAACTGGTATAGCGTTTCAACTGGTATAGCGTTTCAACTGGTATAGCGTTTCAACTGGTATAGCGTTTCAACTGGTATAGCGTTTCAACTGGTATAGCGTTTCAACTGGTATAGCGTTTCAACTGGTATAGCGTTTCAACTGGTATAGCGTTTCAACTGGTATAGCGTTTCAACTGGTATAGCGTTTCAACTGGTATAGCGTTTCAACTGGTATAGCGTTTCAACTGGTATAGCGTTTCAACTGGTATAGCGTTTCAACTGGTATAGCGTTTCAACTGGTATAGCGTTTCAACTGGTATAGCGTTTCAACTGGTATAGCGTTTCAACTGGTATAGCGTTTCAACTGGTATAGCGTTTCAACTGGTATAGCGTTTCAACTGGTATAGCGTTTCAACTGGTATAGCGTTTCAACTGGTATAGCGTTTCAACTGGTATAGCGTTTCAACTGGTATAGCGTTTCAACTGGTATAGCGTTTCAACTGGTATAGCGTTTCAACTGGTATAGCGTTTCAACTGGTATAGCGTTTCAACTGGTATAGCGTTTCAACTGGTATAGCGTTTCAACTGGTATAGCGTTTCAACTGGTATAGCGTTTCAACTGGTATAGCGTTTCAACTGGTATAGCGTTTCAACTGGTATAGCGTTTCAACTGGTATAGCGTTTCAACTGGTATAGCGTTTCAACTGGTATAGCGTTTCAACTGGTATAGCGTTTCAACTGGTATAGCGTTTCAACTGGTATAGCGTTTCAACTGGTATAGCGTTTCAACTGGTATAGCGTTTCAACTGGTATAGCGTTTCAACTGGTATAGCGTTTCAACTGGTATAGCGTTTCAACTGGTATAGCGTTTCAACTGGTATAGCGTTTCAACTGGTATAGCGTTTCAACTGGTATAGCGTTTCAACTGGTATAGCGTTTCAACTGGTATAGCGTTTCAACTGGTATAGCGTTTCAACTGGTATAGCGTTTCAACTGGTATAGCGTTTCAACTGGTATAGCGTTTCAACTGGTATAGCGTTTCAACTGGTATAGCGTTTCAACTGGTATAGCGTTTCAACTGGTATAGCGTTTCAACTGGTATAGCGTTTCAACTGGTATAGCGTTTCAACTGGTATAGCGTTTCAACTGGTATAGCGTTTCAACTGGTATAGCGTTTCAACTGGTATAGCGTTTCAACTGGTATAGCGTTTCAACTGGTATAGCGTTTCAACTGGTATAGCGTTTCAACTGGTATAGCGTTTCAACTGGTATAGCGTTTCAACTGGTATAGCGTTTCAACTGGTATAGCGTTTCAACTGGTATAGCGTTTCAACTGGTATAGCGTTTCAACTGGTATAGCGTTTCAACTGGTATAGCGTTTCAACTGGTATAGCGTTTCAACTGGTATAGCGTTTCAACTGGTATAGCGTTTCAACTGGTATAGCGTTTCAACTGGTATAGCGTTTCAACTGGTATAGCGTTTCAACTGGTATAGCGTTTCAACTGGTATAGCGTTTCAACTGGTATAGCGTTTCAACTGGTATAGCGTTTCAACTGGTATAGCGTTTCAACTGGTATAGCGTTTCAACTGGTATAGCGTTTCAACTGGTATAGCGTTTCAACTGGTATAGCGTTTCAACTGGTATAGCGTTTCAACTGGTATAGCGTTTCAACTGGTATAGCGTTTCAACTGGTATAGCGTTTCAACTGGTATAGCGTTTCAACTGGTATAGCGTTTCAACTGGTATAGCGTTTCAACTGGTATAGCGTTTCAACTGGTATAGCGTTTCAACTGGTATAGCGTTTCAACTGGTATAGCGTTTCAACTGGTATAGCGTTTCAACTGGTATAGCGTTTCAACTGGTATAGCGTTTCAACTGGTATAGCGTTTCAACTGGTATAGCGTTTCAACTGGTATAGCGTTTCAACTGGTATAGCGTTTCAACTGGTATAGCGTTTCAACTGGTATAGCGTTTCAACTGGTATAGCGTTTCAACTGGTATAGCGTTTCAACTGGTATAGCGTTTCAACTGGTATAGCGTTTCAACTGGTATAGCGTTTCAACTGGTATAGCGTTTCAACTGGTATAGCGTTTCAACTGGTATAGCGTTTCAACTGGTATAGCGTTTCAACTGGTATAGCGTTTCAACTGGTATAGCGTTTCAACTGGTATAGCGTTTCAACTGGTATAGCGTTTCAACTGGTATAGCGTTTCAACTGGTATAGCGTTTCAACTGGTATAGCGTTTCAACTGGTATAGCGTTTCAACTGGTATAGCGTTTCAACTGGTATAGCGTTTCAACTGGTATAGCGTTTCAACTGGTATAGCGTTTCAACTGGTATAGCGTTTCAACTGGTATAGCGTTTCAACTGGTATAGCGTTTCAACTGGTATAGCGTTTCAACTGGTATAGCGTTTCAACTGGTATAGCGTTTCAACTGGTATAGCGTTTCAACTGGTATAGCGTTTCAACTGGTATAGCGTTTCAACTGGTATAGCGTTTCAACTGGTATAGCGTTTCAACTGGTATAGCGTTTCAACTGGTATAGCGTTTCAACTGGTATAGCGTTTCAACTGGTATAGCGTTTCAACTGGTATAGCGTTTCAACTGGTATAGCGTTTCAACTGGTATAGCGTTTCAACTGGTATAGCGTTTCAACTGGTATAGCGTTTCAACTGGTATAGCGTTTCAACTGGTATAGCGTTTCAACTGGTATAGCGTTTCAACTGGTATAGCGTTTCAACTGGTATAGCGTTTCAACTGGTATAGCGTTTCAACTGGTATAGCGTTTCAACTGGTATAGCGTTTCAACTGGTATAGCGTTTCAACTGGTATAGCGTTTCAACTGGTATAGCGTTTCAACTGGTATAGCGTTTCAACTGGTATAGCGTTTCAACTGGTATAGCGTTTCAACTGGTATAGCGTTTCAACTGGTATAGCGTTTCAACTGGTATAGCGTTTCAACTGGTATAGCGTTTCAACTGGTATAGCGTTTCAACTGGTATAGCGTTTCAACTGGTATAGCGTTTCAACTGGTATAGCGTTTCAACTGGTATAGCGTTTCAACTGGTATAGCGTTTCAACTGGTATAGCGTTTCAACTGGTATAGCGTTTCAACTGGTATAGCGTTTCAACTGGTATAGCGTTTCAACTGGTATAGCGTTTCAACTGGTATAGCGTTTCAACTGGTATAGCGTTTCAACTGGTATAGCGTTTCAACTGGTATAGCGTTTCAACTGGTATAGCGTTTCAACTGGTATAGCGTTTCAACTGGTATAGCGTTTCAACTGGTATAGCGTTTCAACTGGTATAGCGTTTCAACTGGTATAGCGTTTCAACTGGTATAGCGTTTCAACTGGTATAGCGTTTCAACTGGTATAGCGTTTCAACTGGTATAGTGTTTCAACTGGTATAGCGTTTCAACTGGTATAGCGTTTTCAACTGTTGAAACTCTATACCAGTTGAAACTCTATACCAGTTTAAACGCTATACCAGTTGAAACGCTATACCAGTTGAAACGCTATACCAGTTGAAACGCTATACCAGTTGAAACGCTATACCAGTTGAAACGCTATACCAGTTGAAACGCTATACCAGTTGAAACGCTATACCAGTTGAAACGCTATACCAGTTGAAACGCTATACCAGTTGAAACGCTATACCAGTTGAAACGCTATACCAGTTGAAACGCTATACCAGTTGAAACGCTATACCAGTTGAAACGCTATACCAGTTGAAACGCTATACCAGTTGAAACGCTATACCAGTTGAAACGCTATACCAGTTGAAACGCTATACCAGTTGAAACGCTATACCAGTTGAAACGCTATACCAGTTGAAACGCTATACCAGTTGAAACGCTATACCAGTTGAAACGCTATACCAGTTGAAACGCTATACCAGTTGAAACGCTATACCAGTTGAAACGCTATACCAGTTGAAACGCTATACCAGTTGAAACGCTATACCAGTTGAAACGCTATACCAGTTGAAACGCTATACCAGTTGAAACGCTATACCAGTTGAAACGCTATACCAGTTGAAACGCTATACCAGTTGAAACGCTATACCAGTTGAAACGCTATACCAGTTGAAACGCTATACCAGTTGAAACGCTATACCAGTTGAAACGCTATACCAGTTGAAACGCTATACCAGTTGAAACGCTATACCAGTTGAAACGCTATACCAGTTGAAACGCTATACCAGTTGAAACGCTATACCAGTTGAAACGCTATACCAGTTGAAACGCTATACCAGTTGAAACTCTATACCAGTTGAAACGCTATACCAGTTGAAACGCTATACCAGTTGAAACGCTATACCAGTTGAAACGCTATACCAGTTGAAACGCTATACCAGTTGAAACGCTATACCAGTTGAAACGCTATACCAGTTGAAACGCTATACCAGTTGAAACGCTATACCAGTTGAAACGCTATACCAGTTGAAACGCTATACCAGTTGAAACGCTATACCAGTTGAAACGCTATACCAGTTGAAACGCTATACCAGTTGAAACGCTATACCAGTTGAAACGCTATACCAGTTGAAACGCTATACCAGTTGAAACGCTATACCAGTTGAAACGCTATACCAGTTGAAACGCTATACCAGTTGAAACGCTATACCAGTTGAAACGCTATACCAGTTGAAACGCTATACCAGTTGAAACGCTATACCAGTTGAAACGCTATACCAGTTGAAACGCTATACCAGTTGAAACGCTATACCAGTTGAAACGCTATACCAGTTGAAACGCTATACCAGTTGAACTGGTATAGTGTTTCAACTGGTATAGCGTTTCAACTGGTATAGCGTTTCAACTGGTATAGCGTTTCAACTGGTATAGCGTTTCAACTGGTATAGCGTTTCAACTGGTATAGCGTTTCAACTGGTATAGCGTTTCAACTGGTATAGCGTTTCAACTGGTATAGCGTTTCAACTGGTATAGCGTTTCAACTGGTATAGCGTTTCAACTGGTATAGCGTTTCAACTGGTATAGCGTTTCAACTGGTATAGCGTTTCAACTGGTATAGCGTTTCAACTGGTATAGCGTTTCAACTGGTATAGCGTTTCAACTGGTATAGCGTTTCAACTGGTATAGCGTTTCAACTGGTATAGCGTTTCAACTGGTATAGCGTTTCAACTGGTATAGCGTTTCAACTGGTATAGCGTTTCAACTGGTATAGCGTTTCAACTGGTATAGCGTTTCAACTGGTATAGCGTTTCAACTGGTATAGCGTTTCAACTGGTATAGCGTTTCAACTGGTATAGCGTTTCAACTGGTATAGCGTTTCAACTGGTATAGCGTTTCAACTGGTATAGAGTTTCAACTGGTATAGAGTTTCAACTGGTATAGCGTTTCAACTGGTATAGCGTTTCAACTGGTATAGCGTTTCAACTGGTATAGCGTTTCAACTGGTATAGCGTTTCAACTGGTATAGCGTTTCAACTGGTATAGCGTTTCAACTGGTATAGCGTTTCAACTGGTATAGCGTTTCAACTGGTATAGCGTTTCAACTGGTATAGCGTTTCAACTGGTATAGCGTTTCAACTGGTATAGCGTTTCAACTGGTATAGCGTTTCAACTGGTATAGCGTTTCAACTGGTATAGCGTTTCAACTGGTATAGCGTTTCAACTGGTATAGCGTTTCAACTGGTATAGCGTTTCAACTGGTATAGCGTTTCAACTGGTATAGCGTTTCAACTGGTATAGCGTTTCAACTGGTATAGCGTTTCAACTGGTATAGCGTTTCAACTGGTATAGCGTTTCAACTGGTATAGCGTTTCAACTGGTATAGCGTTTCAACTGGTATAGCGTTTCAACTGGTATAGCGTTTCAACTGGTATAGCGTTTCAACTGGTATAGCGTTTCAACTGGTATAGCGTTTCAACTGGTATAGCGTTTCAACTGGTATAGCGTTTCAACTGGTATAGCGTTTCAACTGGTATAGCGTTTCAACTGGTATAGCGTTTCAACTGGTATAGCGTTTCAACTGGTATAGCGTTTCAACTGGTATAGCGTTTCAACTGGTATAGCGTTTCAACTGGTATAGCGTTTCAACTGGTATAGCGTTTCAACTGGTATAGCGTTTCAACTGGTATAGCGTTTCAACTGGTATAGCGTTTCAACTGGTATAGCGTTTCAACTGGTATAGCGTTTCAACTGGTATAGCGTTTCAACTGGTATAGCGTTTCAACTGGTATAGCGTTTCAACTGGTATAGCGTTTCAACTGGTATAGCGTTTCAACTGGTATAGCGTTTCAACTGGTATAGCGTTTCAACTGGTATAGCGTTTCAACTGGTATAGCGTTTCAACTGGTATAGCGTTTCAACTGGTATAGCGTTTCAACTGGTATAGCGTTTCAACTGGTATAGCGTTTCAACTGGTATAGCGTTTCAACTGGTATAGCGTTTCAACTGGTATAGCGTTTCAACTGGTATAGCGTTTCAACTGGTATAGCGTTTCAACTGGTATAGCGTTTCAACTGGTATAGCGTTTCAACTGGTATAGCGTTTCAACTGGTATAGCGTTTCAACTGGTATAGCGTTTCAACTGGTATAGCGTTTCAACTGGTATAGCGTTTCAACTGGTATAGCGTTTCAACTGGTATAGCGTTTCAACTGGTATAGCGTTTCAACTGGTATAGCGTTTCAACTGGTATAGCGTTTCAACTGGTATAGCGTTTCAACTGGTATAGCGTTTCAACTGGTATAGCGTTTCAACTGGTATAGCGTTTCAACTGGTATAGCGTTTCAACTGGTATAGCGTTTCAACTGGTATAGCGTTTCAACTGGTATAGCGTTTCAACTGGTATAGCGTTCAACTGGTATAGCACTTCAACTGGTATAGCGTTTCAACTGGTATAGCGTTTCAACTGGTATAGCGTTTCAACTGGTATAGCGTTTCAACTGGTATAGCGTTTCAACTGGTATAGCGTTTCAACTGGTATAGCGTTTCAACTGGTATAGCGTTTCAACTGGTATAGCGTTTCAACTGGTATAGCGTTTCAACTGGTATAGCGTTTCAACTGGTATAGCGTTTCAACTGGTATAGCGTTTCAACTGGTATAGCGTTTCAACTGGTATAGCGTTTCAACTGGTATAGCGTTTCAACTGGTATAGCGTTTCAACTGGTATAGCGTTTCAACTGGTATAGCGTTTCAACTGGTATAGCGTTTCAACTGGTATAGCGTTTCAACTGGTATAGCGTTTCAACTGGTATAGCGTTTCAACTGGTATAGCGTTTCAACTGGTATAGCGTTTCAACTGGTATAGCGTTTCAACTGGTATAGCGTTTCAACTGGTATAGCGTTTCAACTGGTATAGCGTTTCAACTGGTATAGCGTTTCAACTGGTATAGCGTTTCAACTGGTATAGCGTTTCAACTGGTATAGCGTTTCAACTGGTATAGCGTTTCAACTGGTATAGCGTTTCAACTGGTATAGCGTTTCAACTGGTATAGCGTTTCAACTGGTATAGCGTTTCAACTGGTATAGCGTTTCAACTGGTATAGCGTTTCAACTGGTATAGCGTTTCAACTGGTATAGCGTTTCAACTGGTATAGCGTTTCAACTGGTATAGCGTTTCAACTGGTATAGCGTTTCAACTGGTATAGCGTTTCAACTGGTATAGCGTTTCAACTGGTATAGCGTTTCAACTGGTATAGCGTTTCAACTGGTATAGCGTTTCAACTGGTATAGCGTTTCAACTGGTATAGCGTTTCAACTGGTATAGCGTTTCAACTGGTATAGCGTTTCAACTGGTATAGCGTTTCAACTGGTATAGCGTTTCAACTGGTATAGCGTTTCAACTGGTATAGCGTTTCAACTGGTATAGCGTTTCAACTGGTATAGCGTTTCAACTGGTATAGCGTTTCAACTGGTATAGCGTTTCAACTGGTATAGCGTTTCAACTGGTATAGCGTTTCAACTGGTATAGCGTTTCAACTGGTATAGCGTTTCAACTGGTATAGCGTTTCAACTGGTATAGCGTTTCAACTGGTATAGCGTTTCAACTGGTATAGCGTTTCAACTGGTATAGCGTTTCAACTGGTATAGCGTTTCAACTGGTATAGCGTTTCAACTGGTATAGCGTTTCAACTGGTATAGCGTTTCAACTGGTATAGCGTTTCAACTGGTATAGCGTTTCAACTGGTATAGCGTTTCAACTGGTATAGCGTTTCAACTGGTATAGCGTTTCAACTGGTATAGCGTTTCAACTGGTATAGCGTTTCAACTGGTATAGCGTTTCAACTGGTATAGCGTTTCAACTGGTATAGCGTTTCAACTGGTATAGCGTTTCAACTGGTATAGCGTTTCAACTGGTATAGCGTTTCAACTGGTATAGCGTTTCAACTGGTATAGCGTTTCAACTGGTATAGCGTTTCAACTGGTATAGCGTTTCAACTGGTATAGCGTTTCAACTGGTATAGCGTTTCAACTGGTATAGCGTTTCAACTGGTATAGCGTTTCAACTGGTATAGCGTTTCAACTGGTATAGCGTTTCAACTGGTATAGCGTTTCAACTGGTATAGCGTTTCAACTGGTATAGCGTTTCAACTGGTATAGCGTTTCAACTGGTATAGCGTTTCAACTGGTATAGCGTTTCAACTGGTATAGCGTTTCAACTGGTATAGCGTTTCAACTGGTATAGCGTTTCAACTGGTATAGCGTTTCAACTGGTATAGCGTTTCAACTGGTATAGCGTTTCAACTGGTATAGCGTTTCAACTGGTATAGCGTTTCAACTGGTATAGCGTTTCAACTGGTATAGCGTTTCAACTGGTATAGCGTTTCAACTGGTATAGCGTTTCAACTGGTATAGCGTTTCAACTGGTATAGCGTTTCAACTGGTATAGCGTTTCAACTGGTATAGCGTTTCAACTGGTATAGCGTTTCAACTGGTATAGCGTTTCAACTGGTATAGCGTTTCAACTGGTATAGCGTTTC
>NC_088869.1:16700819-16745690 GCF_032884065.1 Artemia franciscana | reverse complement strand
GCTTTGCAAGGTAATCCTACGTAAACAAAAAAATAAATAAAGAAGTGTATCATAGAAACCTATAAAACCTATAAAAACCTACAAAACATAAAATTGAATAGCACATTGGACTTAATTGAATGAAATAAAAAAGACATGTTTTTTCAACTGAATGTAAGAAGAAACATTAAAGCTCAAAACGGATAGCAATTTTTAAGAATATGAAGGGGTTCACCCCCTTGTCAATACTCGCTCTTTACGCTGTTCAAATTTGGTTCCAATTCTTTAAGAATGACTCCTGAATCTCAAAGGCCGTTTGATTAGAATAAATATCTCTTTTGAAAGTACTAAAAAAAAAAACTTTAGCTTAAAGAGCGAGGTATTGACGAAAAGGTGAACCTTCTCATATGTAATAATTTCTTTTCGTTTTAAGTTTCAATCCTGCTCCTTACTTTTAGGTGAAGAAACTTTTTTTTCATTTAATTTCTTATTCTTTTTTTAATAATGCTTGGAAATCCAGTGCCCCCTTGATCGAAAATTCAGCTCCCCTATGAAAAGTTTCTCCATGGAAAGATCCTCCTACATAACCTCCTCTGCTCGAGCTGCCCCCCCACCAGAAAAAAAACTGAAAACGTCTGTATACTTCGCAATTACCTATACTATTTATAAAAAAGGGCAAAGTCCACAAATTGAACACCTTCCCCCAGAGACTTTGGACAATTAAGACATCTTTAAAGACATATTTATTAGATTTTTCAAATATATTAAACAAAATGGCTGTTTCAAAATTTTGATCAGGTGACTTAGGGTTAAAAGAGGGTGGGATGGGGCCTAGTTGCTCTCCAAATTTTTGGTCATTTGAAAAAGGGCACTAGAACTTTTAATTTACCTTTGAATGAGCCCTCTTGCGATATTCTAGGACAACTTGGTCAATACGATCACCCCTGGAAAAAAAATAACACGCGTCCTTGATCTTTCTTCTGGCAAAAAAAATCCAAAATTCCTCATTTTAGCAGATAGGAGCTTGAAACTCCTGCAGTAAAGTTCAGTGATGCGCTGAATTAAATGGTGAGATTTTCGTTAAGGTTATATTACTTTCAGGGGGGGGGGGTGTTTCCCTTTTTTCGGACATAAGACAAATTTTCTCAGGCTCGTAACTTTTGATGGGTAAAACTAAATTTGATACAACTTATATATTTGAAATTAGCGTACAAATCTGATTCTTTTGATGCTTCTATAGGTATCAAAATTCCGTGTTTTAGAGTTTCGGTTACTATTGAGCCGCGTCGTTTTTTACTTGAAGTTAGTTACCACGAACCAATTGATTATAGCTTCGTAGTTGAATTGATTATGTTTTTTGTTGTTGCTTGCTCTAAATTTTGTGTTGTTTTCTATGTTAATTATGTACAATTCACGTCCTAGTTCTTATGGCACTTGATATCTACCAAGTGACATATAGCGATCGCAAATTCTGTTGGTCTGTCGGTCCCGGTTTTGCTACTTTAGGCATTTCTAGGTAAGCTAAGACGATGAAATTTGGCAGGCGTATAGACCAGATTAAATTAAAAATTGTTTCTCTGATTCGACCATCTGGGGGGAGTGGGGGGTGGGCGGTCAAATCGGAAGAAATAGAAAAAATGAAGTATTTCTAACTTACCAACGGGTGGTCGAATCTGAATGAAATTTGATATTTAGAAGGATATCATGTCTCAGAGCTGTTATCTTAAATCTGGATCGGATTTGGTGACATTTGGGGGAGTTGGAGGGGGGACCTAAAATCTTGGAGAACGCTTAGAGTGGAGGGATCAGTATGAAACTTGGTGGAAAAAATAAGCAGTTGTCCTAGATACGTGATTTACATAAACGGAACGGATCTGCTCTATTTGGCGGAGTTGGGTGGGGGAGGGTTAATTCTGAAAAATTAGACAAAATTAGGTATTTTTAACTTACGATGGAGTGATCGGATCTTAATGAAATTTCATATTTAGAAGAACCTCCTAAATCGGATCTCTTACTTTAAGTTCTGACCGGATCCAGAGTCATTAAAGTGGGGTGGAATTGGGGGGGGGTCTAAAAACTTTGAAAACGCTTAGTGTGGGGGGATCACGATGAAACTTGATGGGAATAATAAGCACAAGCTATAGATACGTGATTGACATAATTGGAACGGATCTGTTCACTTTGGTAAGAGCTCTAGCAAAATTCTAAGAATCAATAGATTGATTTAAAAAGAAAATCAGAGGCTTAATGCCGGTTGGGATTTAAAATAAAAGCTGTGAGTCACGAGGCCC
Organism: Artemia franciscana; assembly: GCF_032884065.1. NCBI lineage: Eukaryota > Metazoa > Arthropoda > Branchiopoda > Anostraca > Artemiidae > Artemia > Artemia franciscana. The sequence goes on along the minus strand of NC_088869.1, from coordinate 16,743,420 downwards.
TTCTAAATATCAAAATTCATTAAGATCCGATCACTCACTCGTAAGTTATAAATACCTAATTTTTTTCTTACTTTTCCTCTCCCTTTAGCCCCCCAGATGGTCTAATCTAGAAAACGACTTTATAAAGTCAATTTATGCAGCTCCCTGACACGCCCACTAATTTTCATCGTCCTAGCACGTCCAGAAGCACCAAACTCGCCAAAGCACTGAATCCCACCCCCTAACTTCTCCAAAGAGAGCGGATCCATTACGGTTACGTCAATCACGTATCTACAACATTTGTTTATTCTACTCACTAAGTTTCATCCCAATTTCTCCACTCTAAGCGCTTTCCAAGATTTCCAGTTTCCCCCTCCACCACCCCCCAATGTCAACAGATCTTGTCGGAATTTTAAATAAGAGCTCTCAGCATAACCCACATTTGAGTTCTCAGCATATGTAAAATTGCCAGAATGGCCTTTTCAAACATTCCGTATTGAATTAATCTCCTCTTTTATTTTATTTGATTAATCTCCTTTTGATTCTTTTATTTGATTCTTTTATCTCCTCTTTTATTGCCAATGGAATAGAGCTGTTCCTTGAAGATAATAATTAACTAAGGGTGATTTCTGTAGTTTATATTAAAAAAGTTGTTCGACAAAAACGCTAATACCCTCAACTAAATACTGTGAAGTAAACAGAGTCAAAGATTCATTCCATGATTCATCGTTTTAGCTCAAATTACGCGATGTACGGCAAGCATCAAAAATCACATGTAACGGCTTTGATCCAATAAAATGTAGATTTCTAACTGTCTCAAAAATGGAAATAAAGCCTTAGAAGATCTAGTCAAATAAATAGGTTAGACTACATACAAGAGCAAAATATTATTATACTAATCCAATTTCAATTAGCCTTTCAACCTACTTATCATTATAATAATTTGGGCAATAATGACGCCTGAATGCCAAAAAGTACCTATAGGACTAATATAAAAGGACTAAATGTTAAAACTAGCATAATCACAAAAATAATAGTTTATGTGTAAACTCACTATGAACAAGAGCTAAGAGCTCATATGAAATCCGGACCCCCCCCCCCCCAAGTCCCCAACAGTACCCGGATCCAGTCCAGTTATGTTAATGACGTATCTAGGACTTATGACTCTTCTTCCGACCAAGTTTCACCCCGATCCCTCCAGTCTATAAGCGTTTCCCAATATTTCCGGTCCCCCCCTCTAACTCCCCCGAAAGTCACCGGATCCGGTCCGGATTTGAAGTGGGATGTCTGAGACACGAGGTCTAAATATCAAGTTTCATTAAGATCCGATTACCCGTTCAAAAGTAGCAAATACCTCAAGATTCCAGATTCCCCCTCCCTCCACTCCCCCCACGATGCTCGGATCGGGTAAGTGACTATTTCCAACTTAATCATTTGGGGTCCCTGATATGCCTGCCAAGTTTCATCGTCCTAGCGTATATGGAAGTGCCCGAACTAGCAAAACCTGGACAGACCGACGAACGGACAGAAATTGCGATCGCTATATGGCACTTGGCCGAAGGGCAAGTGCCATAAAAAAAGAATACTCAGCGACCTATTCTTTGATACTTCGAATAACTATCCCATCTGGATGAAACTTAATAATTTACAAGAGGACACATCCAAGTTGCAAATTTTGTCGAGTATTTAGTAAACTAGAAATATAACTATCGGTGAAGTACTGGTAAAAGAAGTAACTGGGACATCACTTTTAATTTGTTTTTAATTAAAACTTGATTACTCTGTAGGATAGTGATGCTGGGACGTCAAGGGACAACCCATCGGCAACCGAAGTTTTAACGACAAACGAGCAGACCCTGGACGTGAGACACATTTCTGAGGAGACAAACCTGCGCGAACCACAAACGGAGGAAATGGCTTCCAGAACGATCAGTACCGATTTGTCCGTGAACCCGTATGATAACCCCTACCAACCAGTTTTGACTGACTATCCCGCCACTACCATCGGGAATCGCACACGAAAATTTAACAGCTCCTATTTCTTGGCATACCCATGGCTCGAATATTCGAAAGAACAGGACTCGGTGTTCTGTTTCAATTGCCGACATTTCAGTGGATCTTCGCTAAGATCTGGCGAAAGGTATGGAGCTAGAGCATTCATTGACGTAGGATTTAGAAAGTGGAAAGACATTTCTGAACTGATACGGCAGCACGAAAACAGCGACCGACACAAAGCATGTACCATTTCTTTGACTCAGTTTAAAGCTATTGAGACGAAGGCGGCCGAATCTGTTGCGCCATGCCTCTCCAAAGAACGCGAAAAGGAAATACTAGAGAATAGACAGTACGTAAAAGCTCTACTAAAAACTACAGCATTACTTGGACGGCAAGGTCTTGCGTTTCGTGGCCATGATGAAGGGGAGTCTAGTGCCAATCAAGGGAATTTCGTAGAGACAGTACATCTTTTAACAGAAATCAACCCGGACTTGATGAAAAACTCTCGTAAGGCCTATGGCCATTACATGTCACACGAGTACCAAAACGACTACATTGAGGTCATAGGAAATGAAATCAAAAGCTCTATCGCGAAAGAAGTCAGAGAAGCAAAATATTTTGCCGTTCTTGCTGACGAGACAAAAGACCTCTCGAAAAAGGAACAACTCGCAATCTTAGTGCGCTATGTTCATGACCTAAAAATCAAAGAAAGGGCCATAGGTTGCTACCACATGCGCAAGGTTGACGCTGAGAGTTTGGCCGACTTCATTTACAACGAAATAAAGGGTATCCGCCTTGACTGGTCAAAGTGTGTTGGACAGTGCTATGACGGGGCCAGTGTAATGAGCGGACACTTTTCAGGAGTACAGGCCCGTCTCCGGGAAAAAGCACTACAAGCGGTGTACACACACTGTCATTCCCATAGACTTAACCTTGTCATTGGCGATTGTATGCAGAAAATACAAAGAATTTCATCAGTATTTTCAGTTTTGCAAACAGTTTACAGTTTCGTCTCCAACAGCAACACTCGATACCAGTTGTTCGTCGAAGCCCAGAAAACTGCCAATGTGCCTGTGCTAACGCTTGAAAGGACAGTAGTGACACGTTGGTCTTACTGGTATAGATCAGTGGCTAAGATCCTGGTTAGATATGACTGCATACTCGCAGTTCTGTCAGTAGTTCAAGAATCTTCTGACAGGGAGGCAGCGGCAGAAGCTACGGGCCTTAAGAACCAGCTAGAGTCGTTTCCCTTCATATTCAGTTTGCATGTCATTCACGAAGTTCTTGCAGTGATAAACCTTCTTTCTGAACAACTACAGGCAGCAGATCTGGTCATCTCAGAAGCTTGCACTTTAATCAGTGCAACAAAGAACGAACTTAGGAAAATGCGTGATGACGAGTATTTTCGTGTCCTATACGGCAAGTCTAAAGAGATGGCCATTAATGTCGGAGCTGATCTGTCGGAAACAAGTGCTCTCTCTTCAGCCATACCTGTTAAATCAAAACGAGTTCAGAAGATATCCGGAAGACTAAGAGACTATTTGACGACAACAACAATTGGAAAGCACAACATTGACTCCGAAAGCACAACAACGGAAGACAAAATGCGGAGAGAGTTCTACGAGGTTTTGGACAGAGTGTTAAATGAGTTTGAAGAGTGTTTTTCTGTCCAGCTGCCAGTGCTAGAAGCCAAACGTTGCCTTAACCCCAAATCCAAAGATTTTATGGACTCAGATTTACTTCTTGTGATCGCGACATACTTCGATCAGGTGGGAATCGATACTATGCAGCTGAAGTGTCAAGCTTTAATAGCTCGTGCATTTGTGTCGCAGCTTCCACAGAAACCGGCAAACGCTTTAGATGTCTTCGAACGCCTCGGAGGATTGAAAGAAGCTTATTCTGAGCTTCTTAAGGTCGTCAGGGTAGTCCTCACACTCCCGCTCACAACGTGCTCAAATGAACGTTTTTTCTCTGTGTTGACGTTTGTGAAGGACTACCTCCGGACAACGATGGAAAACGAGCGACTTTCGCATTTGCTGCTTATATCCTCTGAGAAAGCTGCAGTGAAGGAGCTCAATTTTGAGAAGCTTGTCGACGACTTCGCAAAAATGAAGCAAAGGAGATATCCATTGCTGAAGTAACTGTACGTAAGTTTCTGATTTATACAGTAAATGTTCTATTTTGGTACCGTTTTTGGTCCCTAAATAAGCTGCAAAATGCGAACCCCAAAGGTAGTACGGTACCTAAAGGCATGTTCGAAAATTTTTAAATTTTTAAGGCTGGATGGGGGCCCAAAATCGATTTTTGGCCCCCCCCTAAGGTTTTCTGAAATGGCACCACTGTCTGGAATAGAAGAATTTTTACTAACAACCTGGAATGAATCAAGGGACTAGTCAGGATAACCAAGATAGTAGCGTCACCAGAAACAGCAAAATGAAATTTTGGCAATTAAACTGCAACAGCTTCAATAAAACAAAATTAGTTGAATTCAAAAAGGTGTTAAGTGATGAAAACCCTACGATAGTGTGTTTACAGGAGACATGATGGTCCAACCTAACTATTACCAATTTAAAGGGATATGAGTTGGCCAGAATAGACGGAAAAAACAGGAAGTCAAATGGTGCAGGACTAGCCATTTTGATAAATGAAGATTATTTCCTAATAACATATATTTTAGATTTAACTAGTGATATGATAAATTTAGAAGTCGTTCTAGAAAAGTGTGTTAGAATAGATGGCGCGGTTTATACAGTGGCAAACATTTATAATAATAATAGGCAAAATTTTATAAAAGATGATCCTGACCTCGTATACCAGAGCTGGAGGGAGCTAAGATCCTGTGTGGGAATTGAAATGGCCATTCTTTTTTGTGGGAATCCAATGGTAGTCAAAATAGGTCAAAACAGGATATTTACTTTTGGATTGAATAACATTGGAATAAACATTTTGAAAGTACTTTTGGATTTAATTGCTTTGAAATGACCAAGTTGAAAATAAAGTAAAACTCGCCAGATAATATTCAACAAAATTATTGTGTGCCGCCAGAACCACTTGGGGTCTTAAACCATTTGCCCTATAATAGTTATATATAGCTGCTATTGAATACACCATTTTATATGCAATACATGTATGGTTGTCAGCGCTGAATAAAAAGAAAATTGTGAAAAAGTTAGTTCTTGTCCAAAGAATTTCTATAGTTTTGATTTCCAAACCTTTTTTATCCGCTAAATTATTGGTCATCCCTAAATAATTTAAATAGCCATAAATCAAATGAACATACTTAATTTACAGACTCACAAGCAAATTATGTATTCGTAAATTCCCTTTCTTCTCCTATTATTATAAATTCAATTCGAAAAACTTAACGCATAAACCTATATATGAAATGGTATGTAAATATGGAATGGTAAATACTCTGCCAAGCTGTAAGCCCTGGACTCTCTACTTTGTCTCTGATCATAATGACCTTCTTCAAGTTTCAAAAATTTCTCCTAATTATAAACTGACAAAATTGTTACTGGTCACTGTAAATTAAATTCATGTTTATGTAGAATTAATAAAAGTATTTGTTCCACTTGTGAAAAGACTCTATATCATTATCTTTTTTAGTGTAAACTTTTAAAATCAAAGGAATTTAGATTACAAGTTTTCTTACTCTGATATTTTTAATATTAATGTTATTTGATTTATTAAATAGACTCAATATGCCGTTCTAACATACTTGAATCAAACAAAGAGACTGGAAATTAGGTAATTTTTGTTTTCCCCTTTGTGCTATTTCGTAGATTGTATTTTGTAGCTGTATTTGTGATATAATCTATGTGTTGTATTTTGTAGATTAGATAGCTAAACCCTCTGTAGGGATTTATTCACTAAATAAAATAATTCATTCATTCATACCATAAAAGGATAAGACCTTCGCTGAAGCTCTGTTCTTCTCTTATAACTGTGTCTACAGCATCTCTCATTCTACAAAGCATTACATTACTAGAAATTTTCTAATAAGAGACCAGGCTAACGCCTCGATAATTACCACACTCACTCTGATTAACTTTCTTATACAGTTTTTTAATTAAGATTTCCCTGAAATCTCTAGGTACTCCCCTTTTTTCGTAGCCCGTATTCATAATCTTCAGTGAGTTATTTTTAATCTCAGAACCATACTTAAAAAATGCATCTTGTATAGTTTAATCATGTACCGGTTGAAGCAATTTTCCCCTTTCTTCGTGTGATTTTCCCATTTAAAATTGAATTAACAATTAGGAAGCTAATCAAAGCCAGTATCTGTCTTTTTGATATCCCATTCCCCCTTATTAGAATATTGGTTTTGAAGGTGTTCATCCAACCTCGTTTATTTTCCAAACTATACGAAGAATCCCCTGCTGAATATTTACAGAAGGAAAAAATCCTTCCTCCTCTTACAGACCTAGGACACCGGGAACCTCAGTTCTACATCTACCTCCTATTATATAGCTTATCTTGTCAACTTTACAAGTAAAGGATAGAACATAATTATTCACTAGGTATCCTCATTTATGGGACCCACTTCTTGAATATGCTTCTCCGGTTTGGAACCCACAAATTTCGAAGAAAATCCAAAAAAATAACTTTCTTCAAAGGATAGCCTCTTGACTTGAAGTTACACTGCTTGACTTCAAGATATAAAAAATTGTCCCTTATATCGGCGGAAACGGCGGAAAATTTAAAATTAAAGATACACACTGGAAATTCATATTGTTTATTTAAGTGGAATATGTGGCATCTTTAATCTATCCATTAAATTCGGAATTGTATGAAGAGCTGGTTTAGCCTGCCAACCAGTCCAGTGGGAAAGGCAGGCAAGTCTAGCAGCCCCAACCCTAGGGGTGCAATTGGGGACCCTCCAGGTACAGTCTTTTTATTTTGTGCTTGATGCCTATATCTCTGCTATATCTCTAAATCATGGGTGATACTTCAAAAAAGAGCTATAGACCTAACACCAGAGAGATGAGATCAGACTGCTCCATCCAGTTTAGTGGTACTGAATCCATTAATGATCAAATTGCATTGCTCACCTTTCATTTAAATACTCTAAAGAATAAGCAGAAGCTGAAGGATCAAACACTCAAAACTACAATGGCAGAAGTTGTCAGTCAAGCACTGTCTACTGAAGTTGGTCCATTGGTTGAGGCCTCTGTTAAAAAACTTACCCCTAGTCATGAACCTGCTACTTTTGATGCCAACAGTATAGAAATAATCAAACAAGAGCTATACACTAGCCTGAATATGGATTCTGATGTGCTTGTTGAAAAATCACTCAAACAATATGATCTGAGGATGACAAAGCTTGAATCCTCCCTGAAATTGCTTGACTCAGGTTTGTCAAAGCTGCAAAATTCTCTGAAACCAATTCAATCCAATGTTGATCGTCTGAGTGATCAGTTTGACCAAATGAAACTCTCAAATCAGCTGGTCCTATTTGGTTTAAAAGAAGACCCTTATCCAGAAGCTTCTGAAAGCAGATTCCTTGTGCAGTACTAGATTTCCTGGTATTCCTGTGACCCAGAATGATATAGTTTCTGTTAGAAGGATTGGTAAACAAGGCTCAGGTTTGAAACCTCGTCCACTTGTTGTGGAATTTTGCAGTTCTAGAATGCAGCAGCTCATTCTTAGAGAAAAGAAATGTTTGCAAGGTAGTGGTGTCTTTATTTCTGAGTCACTCACAAAGTCTAGACTTCAGCTACTTAATTATACTAAATCAAAGCTTGGGAAGAGGTCTACATGGTCTAGTGGAGGAGAAATACTCACAAAGCTTTCTGATGGTAAAGTGATTACTGTCAAAGAGGCATCTCAAGTTGATACTCTCCATCAGTTAATTACAGCTCATCCAAGTCCATCTAAGCCCCTCCCAGGACTGAAATAAACCATTTCTCTTTTTTCAGCTCTGTTTTGTAAATTTATTTATGATTTAATAGTTTTTCTTATGTTTGCATAATGTTGTTTATTATTTTTATTCCCTTTGAACCTATTAGTTTATTATTGTCTTTGTTCTTGCAGTTGTTTTCTCTATTGTTGCCTATATGTCTTACCTTTCAATCCACCCTCTCTTACTTCAGCCTGCTTGTATGGATATTGTGTTTATTTGTAAAGTTATTGTATACATTTGTCATGTGTAGTATATATGGGTGATTTCTCCTTTCTTTTGAATTCTTCTATTCTTAATTCAGTTATTTTTGATCAACCAAGTAGTGCTGGTAGACAAGAGGCACACACTTTTGACCCTCTCCCTGAATCTATGGTTAGTTCTAGCTGTAATTATCACACCACCATTGATTATTGTGATAACATTTTGCCCTCACTCTCTTCAAATAGTTGCTTTAATGTATTTTGTTTGAATGTGCGTGGAATAAGAGATAAGTGGGACAGTCTTAAATCGTATTTGTGGTCTAATAATTCTTGCCCTTTTGATGTCATAGGCTTGACAGAAACATGGTTATCTGATAGTGATAATTTTACAGCTTATGATATGGATGGTTATATTGCTATTCACGTCCCTAGAATTGTAACAGTGTTCTGGGGGTATTTCTTTGTTTATAAAATCTAATATTGAATTTTGCAGAAGATATGACCTTGAATCCTTGTTTACATCAGTGGTGTCTAATAGTAGGACAGTTTATTCTCTTGTCATTGATCTGAAAAGCCAGTTTGCATGTGATACTGTTTGTTTGTTTTATAAGCCCCCTTCTTTTCCAACACATCTGTTCTGTGATTTGCTTGATCAGCTTTCCGGTGTGGGGACTTTCTCTAAAAAACAAATTTGTGTTTTGGGAGACTTTAATTGCAATATGTTAAATGTTGGATCAAATGATGAATGTGACCATCTTTTTGATGTATTTTCTTCTTCAGGGCTACTTCCTTCAATTTTTTTTCCTTCTCGCGTTGACCCTTCAAGAAATTCTGCCACTTAAATAGATAATATTTTCACTTCTCATTCTCCTAATTTGAAGTTCTCTTCTGGTCTTGTTTTCACTGATCTTTCTGATCACTTTCCTATTTATCTATCACTATCTGTGCCTAAAACTGAGATTACTGTGGATCAGAAAGGTAAGTCTTCTTTTAGAACTTTTACAGATAAGGAAATTTCTAATTTAATACATGGTCTTCAGAGTAATGATTGGTCTAGTGTTCTTGAAGCTAACGATGCTGATTGTGCAACTAGATTATTTTTGTGTCGTATGGGAACTCTGTTGGATAAGCATTTTCCTCTTAGAAATAAGCCAAGGAATTTTACACCCAAATGCCCATGGATGTCTAGAGGTCTGATCAATGCAACCCATATGAAGGCGTCTTTGTTCAAGGCTGCATGTAAAAGTAAGACACAGGATGATCTTTTGAAGTATAAACATTACAAAAATTGTCTCTCTTTTAATTCTATCCCAATTTGTATGTCACTTCTCTTCTTTTAAAACCTTGTCTTGTTCCAGTGTTGTTTTTTTTTTTTTCTTTTTTTTTTTTAAGTGTTTTATTTTTGTTCTCTGTGGCCCATTACAAGCATAGCTTCTTGGGCCTATTGATTGATTTACTTTTGTAATAGTTTTCTTTAGTATTAATAAATTGATTGATTGATTGATATCCAGGGAAAAATTGACCAAAAAAAATTATTCTCTTTTTTACGCTTGTACTGACCCTTTTCAAGTTCACAATCTTTTTTTTCCTATTCTGGCCCATATAATAAGGCCAAAATTTATATACGTGTTTTTTAATATTTTTATTGTTTTCATAAAATGACAGTGCATTCCTTTGCCAGTTTTATATATGGAAGTGTTGATAAGCCTTTTTTATGTTATTCTGCTTTTGTTTCTACTTCAGAATAGAAATTCGGCCCAGCTAGACTTCTGTTATCTTAAAATAAATTTTACATTTGCATTTGCTTAAATCTTCTTTTTAGTACAAGGAAAAATGTTTAATATTTGAAAATTTGAACCTTAAGCAAAGTTACATTATTCAGCTCTAACTGATGGACTAAATGTAAATGAGGATATATGTTACCAAATATTAAACTTGTTACTAAAGTAAAAAACTTAGTTTATGTCTTCTTTAGATTTCTATCAGCAAAACGAAATTTCTTCTGCTAAATGTAAAATTTTCCTGACTGAAAGACAAAAAGTGAATTCATACGAGCTGCTATACCAATTGTCTTATAATTTAGTTTTATTGGGCGGCATTTGAGATTTATATCCATTAGAGAGGGATCTTAAAATCAAATAGCCTCAATTAAATCAAGGATAAGCGACGAATTCGCCTTTTACCTATAGTTAGGAATTAACTCAAGGATAGATAAGGCAAATTTACCCTCCGTTTCTCAGTCAGAAAAATAATATATTTGTTGAACACCCATCACAAGATAATTTGTAGCCTGTAATCCCTAATCCCTAGTATTAATCCAAAAGAGAAAACTTTTTAAGAGAAAAAATAGCAATGAACGATATTACTACTGCACATAATGTGGTAAAATAAAAATAAATAATTGTTAGTCAACCGCAAATAATTCAGTTTCAGATTTCAATCAAGTGTCAAAAATAACTCATCCAAGAAACCCAATATCATATCCAATAAACCCAATATTATATCCAAGAAACCCAATATTCCACAATCGTTATCTAAGAAATAATTCAAATTTGTTTTCCCGGTCAATATCTACTACCTTATATCCTACTCCGCCATAAGCCATTGGTATCACATTGGGTATCGCTGAGTCACTTCTTTCCTCCTAAATAACATCCAGTGGCCATTTCCAATTTCTAATATGTTTCTTTAGATTTTGCTCCTCTTTCTTTGACGTTGTGGGTTTTTTCATAATACGTTGGGGGTTTTCGCGCCTGAAAAAGCCCATAATTTATGTTAAGTAAACAGTCACATTTTACTACCGTGCTTACAGTGCTTTGGTACAGCGATCAGCGAATTAGTTTTTTTTTTTTTTTTTAATAGATGAAAGACGATTCCGAAATGTAAGCAGGTGACATAGGCATTCAATCCCAAAATCTTACTTTTTTTAATAAGTGTTTCACGACTTCACGAAAGGCTCGAAATAAAACTTGAAAAATACACCTAAAAGAAAAATCGTACAAAATTGAAGTATTAAAAACAAAACAAAAATTAAAACTGGCCTCATTTATAGGGTATCCAGTTGCTTTAAAGTAAAGAAAGTAAGCAAGAAGACATGTTGGCCACAAACCTAAGCCGTTACAAGATATTTAAGGCCTAACTATGTGTTGTATAAAGGTACTATTGAGAGGATTATCCAGGGCATACAAATAAATATTAGCCTAAATAGTGGTCAAATAAAAATTCCTAGAAAATGTTCCGCCGTCTTTACTAATAATTCTACCATGGTAAGTGATGCTGCTTTATTGACTTAAATTTTCTTAAAATTAATTTTTCAAACTTATTCTAGCCCCTTGAACTCGCAAAATCTCTAAAAGTTCATTCATTTTAACAACATTTTCATCTAAGACGCTTGAATCTTCATCAAGTCTAAGGGATTTTTATTTCCGTACTCTCATATTACCTTTGCTGTGCTTCTTAGGACAAAGTCCACCAGAATCATCCGTACTAATGGTGATAGAACGCAACTTCGTTGAACTACTGATTTAATTTGAAACCAGCTTCAAACCTCATATTCTACCTTAACCGCAGCAGTGTTATCAAACAGTTCCTGGTAACAAACTGTAGTAAGGAGGGACCCGGCTGAATATCGACCGAAACTGTAAAAAACGGAATTTTGATGTCAATAGATACGACAACTGAATCGGACTTTTATGCTGATTAGAAATATACAAGTTTCATCAAGTTAAATCCTACCCATCAAAAGTTACGAGTCTGAGAAAATTTGCCTCATTTTCAAAAAAGAGGTAAAGACGCCCTAAAAGTCATAGAATCTTAATGGAAAGCACACAATCAGATTCAGCATATCAGAGAACCCTACTGTAGAGGTTTCAAGCTCCTATCTGCAAATATGTTGAATTTTGTATTTTTTTGCCAGAAAATTCACGGTGTCTATTTGTATTTTTTGTTATTTTTTTCCCAGGGGTAATCCTGTCGACCCAATGGTCAAAGAATGTTGCAAAAGAGCTCATTTTAACAGAGTTTAAAAGTTCTAGTGTCCTTTTAAAGTGACCACAAAAATAAGGGACAACTAGGCCCCCTACCACGCCCATTTCATCGAAGGGGGGGGGTTACGTGAGAGGATCTTTACATTGAGGAATTTATCATGAGAGAAGAGAATTTCCATGAAGGGGGCGCTGGATTTTCCAGCATTATTTAAAAAAAAACAATCAGAAATTCAATTAAAAAAGATTTTTTCAACTGAAAGTAAGGAACAACATTAAAACTTGAAACAACTAACCTAACTGATCGACTATCTATAAATGAGCATATACATTATCAAATTTTTAAATCGTTACTAATGTAAAAAAACTTCTTTTATGTCCCCTTTAATTCCCCTTCTTAAGATTCTCCTTTAAATTTCTATCAGCAAACCGACATTTCTTTTATTAAATATATAATTTTCCTGACTGAAAGACAAAGAGCGAATTCACATAAGCGATTACTCTAGTAATTGCAAATTCCCAGGAACTGTTATACTAGTTGTTTTACATTTTAGTTTTAATGGGTGGCTTTTGAGATTTCTATTCGTTAGAGACAGGGAATTTGAAATCAAATAGCGTCAGATAACTCAAGGATAAATGGCAAATTCGCCCTTTACCGATATTAAGATTTATCTCAAGAATAGTTTGTGCGAATTTGCCCTCAATCTCCAAGTAAAAAAGATTTTCTAAGTAAAAAATTCTAAGTAAGAAATATTTGTGTAAACATTACAGCTTCATCCAAATTCCTAGTATACATCCCAAAAAAACTCTTTAGCGGGAGAATAGCAAAGAATGATACTAACTACTGCACATAATATGGTAAAATAGAAATTGGTAAATGCCAGTCAACCACATTAAAACAGTTTAAGCCATCAATCAAGTTTCAAAAAACCTCATTTCCCCGTTTATATCCCAGAGACCCAATATTCCTCAGCCATTATCCAAGAAACAATACAAATTTTTTTCCAGATTAATTGCTAGTACCTTGAATCCTACTTCGTCATTAGCCATTGGTATCAAATTATGTGTCTTTGAGTCTCTTCTTCTCTCCTAAATAACATCCAACTGCCAGGTTTTATAGAAATTGTTCTTCTTTTTTTGAATTTGTGCTTCTGTAAATTACGAAGAGAATTCTGAGCCTGAAAAAGCACATAATTTATGTGAAGTAAACAGACATATTTTACTACCGTACTTGCCTCATAACACCGTGCTATGGTACGGCAATCAGATAATCAGTATATTTTTTTTAAGAAGATGAAACACTATTCCGAAATGGTGAGTAGGAGACAAGGGCTGACACGTACTTGGTGGGTGTCCCCCCCCCCGAAATCCTATGATTAGTTTTTATTTTCATATAATTTTCTGATAGCCATATCACATAACTTCACATAGCCATATCATCTCCAAATCCAGCGGCATGATATACAGGAATAAAAATTAAACAAATCCACAAACTAAAAAATTAGGTGACACGAAGATAGTCAACTGCTAGAAAAAGAAATATAACGTACTGTATAAATTGTATTACTTAAAATTGTATTAAAACTTTGGCTACTTCTCAAGCGAAAAGATCTGTTAAGAAAACACAGAAGAAAAGTGACTAAAAAAATGATTACTGATGCGTCTAAAACTTAAATTAAAACGTTAAAACTTAAACATTAAAACGAACAGAAATTATTACAAGTATGAAGGGGTTGTTCCCCTCCTCAATGCCTCGCTCTTTACGCTAAAGTATTTTTAGTAATTTCAAAAGAGCTATTTATTCTAATTAAACGGCCTTTGTGATTCAGGGGTCATTCTTAAAGAATTGGAACAAAATTCTAAATTTAGTGTGAAGAGCGAGATATTGACGAGGGGACGAACCCTCTCATACACGTAATGAAAATAAACAAAAAGATAATTTCGTTGGGTAAGTTAATTAGTAATACGTATATTTATTACTAATAAAAACGTACGTAATAGAATTAAGAATTCCAGTGGCCTTTTTAAGTAACAAAAAACTGGAGGGCAACTTGACCCCCTCCCCCGCCCATTTTTCTCAAAATCGTCCGATTAAAACTTTGAGAAAGCCAATTAACCAATAAAAGGTTAGATTAATATGCAAATTTCGTTTCAATTATTCAAGTACGGCGAGACAAAATCTATCCCTGTCTTAATTCAAAAACGTTCAGAAATTAAATAAAAAACGTATTTTTTTTTTAACTGAAAGTAAGGAGTGAAATTAAAACTTAAAACGAACAGAAACTATGCTGTATATGAAAGGGGTTGTCCCCTCTTCAATGCCCCGCTCTTTACGCTGAAGTGTGACTCTTTCTCACAACTCTACTTTTAAAACAATAAAAATATTTAGCGTAAAGAGCGGGGTGTTAGTGTAAAGAGCCTTTTCATATACGGAATAATTTCAGTTCGTTTTAAGTTTTAAAGTCGCTTCTTATTTTCAGTAAAATAAAACTTGTTTTTCTTACTTAATTCTTGTAAACAGCACTGATTAATTCAATGTATTTGTCTGGTTACCATACGCTAAAGCTCTTCTAACAACAGAATCGAAAGCTTGTTCATTATCTATAAAACTAAAGACTAAAGGTGTTTGATCACTCAGGCACTTCTCAATTATTAACCTTAAAGGGAAAATTTAGCCTAGAGATCCTCAGCACTTTCTAAGACCACGCTTCTTTTCCTCTCATAAACTTGTCTAATGCATGTCTCAGTTTAAAGATCATCATATTACTAAGTAACCTGCTGCCTACAAAGACCAGACTAATGCCTAGATAAATATCACAGTCACCCACTTATCACCTTTCTTATACAGTGGTTTAATTAAGCTTTGTTTTCTGAAATTGCTACGTACTTCTTCTTTTCCGTAAATCATATCCACAATCTTGAGTGATTTATTTCTAACCTCAGGGCCACCATATTTATAAAACTCATCTTGTATTGTCTAATCATGTACCGGCTGACACATTTTCCCCTTTCTTCCAGTGATTTTCGCATTAAAAATTGAAAGAAGAAATGGGAAGCTAAGAAAAGCAAATGCCTGTCCTTTAGATATCCCATTTCCCCTTATTAGAATACTTGTTTTGAAGGTGTTCATCCGATCTCGTTTATTCTCCTGTCTATACAAAGAAGTTTTTGTTGATTGGCAGAGAGAAAAAATCCTTCCTCCTCTTATAGACCTGGAACCATTCGGGAATCTCAGTTCCACACCTACCTTAATACTATTGCTTATCTTGTCAACTTAACTGGTAAAATTCCTCAATAGTCTCAAAATGCCTGACTTAAATTAATTTCCAAAAATGGCATTTGACTTGGATAATTACAATGTATTACTTGTTACTGAATTCAATGTTGACATTTTCCTAGTTATATTGGTTGCTTCTTTTATATCATATAAATCACAAGTAGTCAAATACCACATTCGTTGTTTCACCATCTCTGTTCCCAATGGAGTAACCCAACGTACTCTCCAAGTTCGACTCCACAGTCTCGCTAAGGAGTTTTCCCATGAATTGAAATTTATTGATGAGCTTAAGGCTAATCATCTTAATTTGTGTCCAATGGTATTTTTCCTATGATAGAAAATCATGAATAACTTCTGCGATTTAAGCGATTTTGAGCTGATTTGTTTTTTGATGACTCTCGAGTTAAAAAGGAAAACACTGTTGGTTTCACTTTTTCTGTATATGCTTTACATACTCTGGAAAAAAATAAATCAAGTAATTTTAATTTGTTGAATAAAAATTTACTGGATGTGAAATGACAGTAGATTTTTTTTTTTTTTTTTTTTTTTTTTTTTTTTTTTTTTTTTTTTGAGTTTATTTTGCCAGTATTTAAAAAAAAATAATCAGAAAAATAAAATTTCAAAATGTGCTTGCTTTTTACTTTATTTTACCTCTATTTCCTTCTTAATAGCGTTGTTCATCAGCCAATAGTAAAAAAGCTTGTTACTTTTTCCGCAAGGCATTGTATTTCCGATTAGAACTGTCAACTTGTTGATAAGACATTTGAGTTATGAGCAAGAAAACTATCAACAAAAGGTGGCTGAATTTAAAAGGAAATTCGGAGGAAATTTTTTTAGGGTGGTATATAAGGAAGGAATGGATTGAAATTATAGTAAATGATAAGTTATATGGGGCTTACAGAGTTGGGAGAGTTTTCGAGTGCATAAGGATCATTTTCTGTAATCTGGTTGCTTTCAACTGGTATAGTGTTTCAACTTGTATAGCGTTTCAACTGGTATAGCGTTTCAACTGGTATAGCGTTTCAACTGGTATAGCGTTTCAACTGGTATAGCGTTTCAACTGGTATAGCGTTTCAACAGGTATAGTGTTTCAATTGGTATAGCGTTTTAACTGGTATAGCGTTTTAACTGGTATAGCGTTTCAACTGGTATAGCGTTTCAACTGGTATAGCGTTTCAACTGGTATAGCGTTTCAACTGGTATAGCGTTTCAACTGGTATAGCGTTTCAACTGGTAAAGCGTGTCAACTGGTATAGTGTTTCAACTGGTATAGCGTTTCAACTGTTATAGTGTTTCAACTGGTCTAGCGTTTCAACTGGTCTAGCGTTTCAACTGGTATAGCGTTTCAACTGGTCTAGCGTTTCAACTGGTATAGTGTTTCAACTGGTATAGCGTTTCAACTGGTATAGCGTTTCAAGTGGTATAGCGTTTCAACTGGTATAGCGTTTTAACTGGTATAGCGTTTCAACTGGTATAGCGTTTCAACTGGTATAGCGTTTCAACTGGTATAGCGTTTCAACTGGTATAGCGTTTCAACTGGTATAGCGTTTCAACTTTTATAGCGTTTCAACTGGTATAGCGTTTCAACTGGTATAGCGTTTCAACTGGTATAGCGTTTCAACTGGTATAGCGTTTCAACTGGTATAGCGTTTCAACTGGTATAGCGTTTCAACTGGTATAGCGTTTCAACTGGTATAGCGTTTCAACTGGCATAGCGTTTCAACTGGTATAGCGTTTCAACTGGTATAGCGTTTCAACTGGTATAGCGTTTCAACTGGTATAGCGTTTCAACTGGGATAGCGTTTCAAGTGGTAAAGCGTTTCAACTGGTATAGCGTTTCAAATGGTATAGCGTTTCAACTGGTATAGCGTTTCAACTGGTATAGCGTTTCAACTGGTATAGCGTTTCAACTGGTATAGCGTTTCAACTGGTATAGCGTTTCAACTGGTATAGCGTTTCAACTGGTATAGCGTTTCAACTGGTATAGCGTTTCAACTGGTATAGCGTTTCAACTGGTATAGTGTTTCAACTGGTATAGCGTTTTAACTGGTATAGCGTTTTAACTGGTATAGCGTTTCAACTGGTATAGCGTTTCAACTGGTATAGCGTTTCAACTGGTATAGCGTTTCAACTGGTATAGCGTTTCAACTGGTATAGTGTTTCAACTGGTATAGCGTTTCAACTGGTATAGCGTTTCAACTGGTATAGCGTTTCAACTGGTATAGCGTTTCAACTGGTCTGGTGTTTCAACTGGTATAGCGTTTCAACTGGTATAGCGTTTCAACTGGTATAGCGTTTCAACTAGTATAGCGTTTCAACTAGTATAGCGTTTCAACTGGTATAGCGTTTCAACTGGTATAGCGTTTCAACTGGTATATTGTTTCAACTGGTATATTGTTTCAACTGGTACAGCGTTTCAACTGGTATAGCGTTTCAACTGGTATAGCGCTTCAACTGGTATAGCGTTTCAACTGGTATAGCGTTTCAACTGGTATAGCGTTTCAACTGGTATAGCGTTTCAACTGGTATAGCGTTTCAACTGGTATAGCGTTTCAACTGGTATAGCGTTTCAACTGGTATAGCGTTTCAACTGGTATAGGGTTTCAACTAGTATAGCGTTTCAACTAGTATAGCGTTTCAACTGGTATAGCGTTTCAACTGGTATAGCGTTTCAACTGGTATAGCGTTTCAACTGGTATAGCGTTTCAACTGGTATAGCGTTTCAACTGGTATAGCGTTTCAACTGGTATAGCGTTTCAACTGGTATAGCGAGTCAACTGGTATAGCGTTTCAACTGGTATAGGGTTTCAACTGGTATAGCGTTTCAACTGGTATAGCGTTTCAACTGGTATAGCGTTTCAACTGGTATAGCTTTTCAACTGGTATAGCGTTTCAACTGGTATAGCGTTTCAACTGGTATAGCGTTTCAACTGGTATAGAGTTTCAACTGGTATAGAGTTTCAACTGGTATAGCGTTTCAACTGGTATAGCGTTTCAACTGGTATAGCGTTTCAACTGGTATAGCGTTTCAACTGGTATAGCGTTTCAACTGGTATAGCGTTTCAACTGGTATAGCGTTTCAACTGGTATAGCGTTTCAACTGGTATAGCGTTTCAACTGGTATAGCGTTTCAACTGGTATAGCGTTTCAACTGGTATAGCGTTTCAACTGGTATAGCGTTTCAACTGGTATAGCGTTTCAACTGGTATAGCGTTTTAACTAGTATAGCGTTTTAACTAGTATAGCGTTTCAACTGGTATAGCGTTTCAACTGGTATAGCGTTTCAACTGGTATAGCGTTTAAACTGGTATAGCGTTAACTGGTATAGAGTTTCAACTGGTATAGCGTTTCAACTGGTATAGCGTTTCAACTGGTATAGCGTTTCAACTGGTATAGGGTTTCAACTGGTATAGCGTTTCAACTGGTATAGCGTTTCAACCGGTATAGCGTTTCAACTGGTATAGCGTTTCAACTGGTATAGCGTTTCAACTGGTATAGCGTTTCAACTGGTATAGCGTTTCAACTGGTATAGCGTTTCAACTGGTGAAGTGTTTCAACTGGTATAGCGTTTCAACTGGTATAGCGTTTCAACTGGTATAGCGTTTCAACTGTTATAGCGTTTCAACTGGTATAGCGTTTCAACTGGTATAGCTTTTCAACTGGTATAGCGTTTCAACTGGTATAGCGTTTCAACTAGTATAGCGTTTCAACTAGTATAGCGTTTCAACTGGTATAGCGTTTCAACTGGTATAGCGTTTCAACTGGTACAGCGTTTCAACTGGTATAGCGTTTCAACTGGTATAGCGTTTCAACTGGTATAGCGTTTCAACTGGTATAGCGTTTCAACTGGTATAGCATTTCAACTGGTATAGCGTTTCAACTGGTATAGCGTTTCAACTGGTATAGCGTTTCAACTGGTATAGCGTTTCAACTGGTATAGCGTTTCAACTGGTATAGCGTTTCAACTGGTATAGCGTTTCAACTGGTAAAGCGTGTCAACTGGTATAGTGTTTCAACTGGTATAGCGTTTCAACTGTTATAGTGTTTCAACTGGTCTAGCGTTTCAACTGGTCTAGCGTTTCAACTGGTATAGCGTTTCAACTGGTCTAGCGTTTCAACTGGTATAGTGTTTCAACTGGTATAGCGTTTCAACTGGTATAGCGTTTCAACTGGTATAGCGTTTCAACTGGTATAGCGTTTTAACTGGTATAGCGTTTCAACTGGTATAGCGTTTCAACTGGTATAGCGTTTCAACTGGTATAGCGTTTCAACTGGTATAGCGTTTCAACTGGTATAGCGTTTCAACTTTTATAGCGTTTCAACTGGTATAGCGTTTCAACTGGTATAGCGTTTCAACTGGTATAGCGTTTCAACTGGTATAGCGTTTCAACTGGTATAGCGTTTCAACTGGTATAACGTTTCAACTGGTATAGCGTTTCAACTGGTATAGCGTTTCAACTGGCATAGCGTTTCAACTGGTATAGCGTTTCAACTGGTATAGCGTTTCAACTGGTATAGCGTTTCAACTGGTATAGCGTTTCAACTGGTATAGCGTTTCAAGTGGTAAAGCGTTTCAACTGGTATAGCGTTTCAAATGGTATAGCGTTTCAACTGGTATAGCGTTTCAACTGGTATAGCGTTTCAACTGGTATAGCGTTTCAACTGGTATAGCGTTTCAACTGGTATAGCGTTTCAACTGGTATAGCGTTTCAACTGGTATAGCGTTTCAACTGGTATAGCGTTTCAACTGGTATAGCGTTTCAACTGGTATAGTGTTTCAACTGGTATAGCGTTTTAACTGGTATAGCGTTTTAACTGGTATAGCGTTTCAACTGGTATAGCGTTTCAACTGGTATAGCGTTTCAACTGGTATAGCGTTTCAACTGGTATAGCGTTTCAACTGGTATAGTGTTTCAACTGGTATAGCGTTTCAACTGGTATAGCGTTTCAACTGGTATAGCGTTTCAACTGGTATAGCGTTTCAACTGGTCTGGTGTTTCAACTGGTATAGCGTTTCAACTGGTATAGCGTTTCAACTGGTATAGCGTTTCAACTAGTATAGCGTTTCAACTAGTATAGCGTTTCAACTGGTATAGCGTTTCAACTGGTATAGCGTTTCAACTGGTATATTGTTTCAACTGGTATATTGTTTCAACTGGTACAGCGTTTCAACTGGTATAGCGTTTCAACTGGTATAGCGCTTCAACTGGTATAGCGTTTCAACTGGTATAGCGTTTCAACTGGTATAGCGTTTCAACTGGTATAGCGTTTCAACTGGTATAGCGTTTCAACTGGTATAGCGTTTCAACTGGTATAGCGTTTCAACTGGTATAGCGTTTCAACTGGTATAGCGGTTTCAACTAGTATAGCGTTTCAACTGTATAGCGTTTCAACTGGTATAGCGTTTCAACTGGTATAGCGTTTCAACTGGTATAGCGTTTCAACTGGTATAGCGTTTCAACTGGTATAGCGTTTCAACTGGTATAGCGTTTCAACTGGTATAGCGTTTCAACTGGTATAGCGAGTTTCAACTGGTATAGCGTTTCAACTGGTATAGCGTTTCAACTGGTATAGCGTTTCAACTGGTATAGCGTTTCAACTGGTATAGCGTTTCAACTGGTATAGCGTTTCAACTGGTATAGCGTTTCAACTGGTATAGCGTTTCAACTGGTATAGCGTTTCAACTGGTATAGAGTTTCAACTGGTATAGCGTTTCAACTGGTATAGCGTTTCAACTGGTATAGCGTTTCAACTGGTATAGCGTTTCAACTGGTATAGCGTTTCAACTGGTATAGCGTTTCAACTGGTATAGCGTTTCAACTGGTATAGCGTTTCAACTGGTATAGCGTTTCAACTGGTATAGCGTTTCAACTGGTATAGCGTTTCAACTGGTATAGCGTTTCAACTGGTATAGCGTTTCAACTGGTATAGCGTTTCAACTGGTATAGCGTTTCAACTGGTATAGCGTTTTAACTAGTATAGCGTTTCAACTGGTATAGCGTTTCAACTGGTATAGCGTTTCAACTGGTATAGCGTTTCAACTGGTATAGCGTTTCAACTGGTATAGCGTTAACTGGTATAGCGTTTCAACTGGTATAGCGTTTCAACTGGTATAGCGTTTCAACTGGTATAGCGTTTCAACTGGTATAGCGTTTCAACTGGTATAGCGTTTCAACTGGTATAGCGTTTCAACTGGTATAGCGTTTCAACTGGTATAGCGTTTCAACTGGTATAGCGTTTCAACTGGTATAGCGTTTCAACTGGTATAGCGTTTCAACTGGTATAGCGTTTCAACTGGTATAGCGTTTCAACTGGTATAGCGTTTCAACTGGTATAGCGTTTCAACTGGTATAGCGTTTCAACTGGTATAGCGTTTCAACTGGTATAGCGTTTCAACTGGTATAGCGTTTCAACTGGTATAGCGTTTCAACTGGTATAGCGTTTCAACTGGTATAGCGTTTCAACTGGTATAGCGTTTCAACTGGTATAGCGTTTCAACTGGTATAGCGTTTCAACTGGTATAGCGTTTCAACTGGTATAGCGTTTCAACTGGTATAGCGTTTCAACTGGTATAGCGTTTCAACTGGTATAGCGTTTCAACTGGTATAGCGTTTCAACTGGTATAGCGTTTCAACTGGTATAGCGTTTCAACTGGTATAGCGTTTCAACTGGTATAGCGTTTCAACTGGTATAGCGTTTCAACTGGTATAGCGTTTCAACTGGTATAGCGTTTCAACTGGTATAGC
The DNA here is from genome assembly GCF_032884065.1 of Artemia franciscana. Lineage (NCBI taxonomy): Eukaryota > Metazoa > Arthropoda > Branchiopoda > Anostraca > Artemiidae > Artemia > Artemia franciscana. Next base: position 16,721,335 of record NC_088869.1, on the reverse strand, counting down.
GTTTCAACTGGTATAGCGTTTCAACTGGTATAGCGTTTCAACTGGTATAGCGTTTCAACTGGTATAGCGTTTCAACTGGTATAGCGTTTCAACTGGTATAGCGTTTCAACTGGTATAGCGTTTCAACTGGTATAGCGTTTCAACTGGTATAGCGTTTCAACTGGTATAGCGTTTCAACTGGTATAGCGTTTCAACTGGTATAGCGTTTCAACTGGTATAGCGTTTCAACTGGTATAGCGTTTCAACTGGTATAGCGTTTCAACTGGTATAGCGTTTCAACTGGTATAGCGTTTCAACTGGTATAGCGTTTCAACTGGTATAGCGTTTCAACTGGTATAGCGTTTCAACTGGTATAGCGTTTCAACTGGTATAGCGTTTCAACTGGTATAGCGTTTCAACTGGTATAGCGTTTCAACTGGTATAGCGTTTCAACTGGTATAGCGTTTCAACTGGTATAGCGTTTCAACTGGTATAGCGTTTCAACTGGTATAGCGTTTCAACTGGTATAGCGTTTCAACTGGTATAGCGTTTCAACTGGTATAGCGTTTCAACTGGTATAGCGTTTCAACTGGTATAGCGTTTCAACTGGTATAGCGTTTCAACTGGTATAGCGTTTCAACTGGTATAGCGTTTCAACTGGTATAGCGTTTCAACTGGTATAGCGTTTCAACTGGTATAGCGTTTCAACTGGTATAGCGTTTCAACTGGTATAGCGTTTCAACTGGTATAGCGTTTCAACTGGTATAGCGTTTCAACTGGTATAGCGTTTCAACTGGTATAGCGTTTCAACTGGTATAGCGTTTCAACTGGTATAGCGTTTCAACTGGTATAGCGTTTCAACTGGTATAGCGTTTCAACTGGTATAGCGTTTCAACTGGTATAGCGTTTCAACTGGTATAGCGTTTCAACTGGTATAGCGTTTCAACTGGTATAGCGTTTCAACTGGTATAGCGTTTCAACTGGTATAGCGTTTCAACTGGTATAGCGTTTCAACTGGTATAGCGTTTCAACTGGTATAGCGTTTCAACTGGTATAGCGTTTCAACTGGTATAGCGTTTCAACTGGTATAGCGTTTCAACTGGTATAGCGTTTCAACTGGTATAGCGTTTCAACTGGTATAGCGTTTCAACTGGTATAGCGTTTCAACTGGTATAGCGTTTCAACTGGTATAGCGTTTCAACTGGTATAGCGTTTCAACTGGTATAGCGTTTCAACTGGTATAGCGTTTCAACTGGTATAGCGTTTCAACTGGTATAGCGTTTCAACTGGTATAGCGTTTCAACTGGTATAGCGTTTCAACTGGTATAGCGTTTCAACTGGTATAGCGTTTCAACTGGTATAGCGTTTCAACTGGTATAGCGTTTCAACTGGTATAGCGTTTCAACTGGTATAGCGTTTCAACTGGTATAGCGTTTCAACTGGTATAGCGTTTCAACTGGTATAGCGTTTCAACTGGTATAGCGTTTCAACTGGTATAGCGTTTCAACTGGTATAGCGTTTCAACTGGTATAGCGTTTCAACTGGTATAGCGTTTCAACTGGTATAGCGTTTCAACTGGTATAGCGTTTCAACTGGTATAGCGTTTCAACTGGTATAGCGTTTCAACTGGTATAGCGTTTCAACTGGTATAGCGTTTCAACTGGTATAGCGTTTCAACTGGTATAGCGTTTCAACTGGTATAGCGTTTCAACTGGTATAGCGTTTCAACTGGTATAGCGTTTCAACTGGTATAGCGTTTCAACTGGTATAGCGTTTCAACTGGTATAGCGTTTCAACTGGTATAGCGTTTCAACTGGTATAGCGTTTCAACTGGTATAGCGTTTCAACTGGTATAGCGTTTCAACTGGTATAGCGTTTCAACTGGTATAGCGTTTCAACTGGTATAGCGTTTCAACTGGTATAGCGTTTCAACTGGTATAGCGTTTCAACTGGTATAGCGTTTCAACTGGTATAGCGTTTCAACTGGTATAGCGTTTCAACTGGTATAGCGTTTCAACTGGTATAGCGTTTCAACTGGTATAGCGTTTCAACTGGTATAGCGTTTCAACTGGTATAGCGTTTCAACTGGTATAGCGTTTCAACTGGTATAGCGTTTCAACTGGTATAGCGTTTCAACTGGTATAGCGTTTCAACTGGTATAGCGTTTCAACTGGTATAGCGTTTCAACTGGTATAGCGTTTCAACTGGTATAGCGTTTCAACTGGTATAGCGTTTCAACTGGTATAGCGTTTCAACTGGTATAGCGTTTCAACTGGTATAGCGTTTCAACTGGTATAGCGTTTCAACTGGTATAGCGTTTCAACTGGTATAGCGTTTCAACTGGTATAGCGTTTCAACTGGTATAGCGTTTCAACTGGTATAGCGTTTCAACTGGTATAGCGTTTCAACTGGTATAGCGTTTCAACTGGTATAGCGTTTCAACTGGTATAGCGTTTCAACTGGTATAGCGTTTCAACTGGTATAGCGTTTCAACTGGTATAGCGTTTCAACTGGTATAGCGTTTCAACTGGTATAGCGTTTCAACTGGTATAGCGTTTCAACTGGTATAGCGTTTCAACTGGTATAGCGTTTCAACTGGTATAGCGTTTCAACTGGTATAGCGTTTCAACTGGTATAGCGTTTCAACTGGTATAGCGTTTCAACTGGTATAGCGTTTCAACTGGTATAGCGTTTCAACTGGTATAGCGTTTCAACTGGTATAGCGTTTCAACTGGTATAGCGTTTCAACTGGTATAGCGTTTCAACTGGTATAGCGTTTCAACTGGTATAGCGTTTCAACTGGTATAGCGTTTCAACTGGTATAGCGTTTCAACTGGTATAGCGTTTCAACTGGTATAGCGTTTCAACTGGTATAGCGTTTCAACTGGTATAGCGTTTCAACTGGTATAGCGTTTCAACTGGTATAGCGTTTCAACTGGTATAGCGTTTCAACTGGTATAGCGTTTCAACTGGTATAGCGTTTCAACTGGTATAGCGTTTCAACTGGTATAGCGTTTCAACTGGTATAGCGTTTCAACTGGTATAGCGTTTCAACTGGTATAGCGTTTCAACTGGTATAGCGTTTCAACTGGTATAGCGTTTCAACTGGTATAGCGTTTCAACTGGTATAGCGTTTCAACTGGTATAGCGTTTCAACTGGTATAGCGTTTCAACTGGTATAGCGTTTCAACTGGTATAGCGTTTCAACTGGTATAGCGTTTCAACTGGTATAGCGTTTCAACTGGTATAGCGTTTCAACTGGTATAGCGTTTCAACTGGTATAGCGTTTCAACTGGTATAGCGTTTCAACTGGTATAGCGTTTCAACTGGTATAGCGTTTCAACTGGTATAGCGTTTCAACTGGTATAGCGTTTCAACTGGTATAGCGTTTCAACTGGTATAGCGTTTCAACTGGTATAGCGTTTCAACTGGTATAGCGTTTCAACTGGTATAGCGTTTCAACTGGTATAGCGTTTCAACTGGTATAGCGTTTCAACTGGTATAGCGTTTCAACTGGTATAGCGTTTCAACTGGTATAGCGTTTCAACTGGTATAGCGTTTCAACTGGTATAGCGTTTCAACTGGTATAGCGTTTCAACTGGTATAGCGTTTCAACTGGTATAGCGTTTCAACTGGTATAGCGTTTCAACTGGTATAGCGTTTCAACTGGTATAGCGTTTCAACTGGTATAGCGTTTCAACTGGTATAGCGTTTCAACTGGTATAGCGTTTCAACTGGTATAGCGTTTCAACTGGTATAGCGTTTCAACTGGTATAGCGTTTCAACTGGTATAGCGTTTCAACTGGTATAGCGTTTCAACTGGTATAGCGTTTCAACTGGTATAGCGTTTCAACTGGTATAGCGTTTCAACTGGTATAGCGTTTCAACTGGTATAGCGTTTCAACTGGTATAGCGTTTCAACTGGTATAGCGTTTCAACTGGTATAGCGTTTCAACTGGTATAGCGTTTCAACTGGTATAGCGTTTCAACTGGTATAGCGTTTCAACTGGTATAGCGTTTCAACTGGTATAGCGTTTCAACTGGTATAGCGTTTCAACTGGTATAGCGTTTCAACTGGTATAGCGTTTCAACTGGTATAGCGTTTCAACTGGTATAGCGTTTCAACTGGTATAGCGTTTCAACTGGTATAGCGTTTCAACTGGTATAGCGTTTCAACTGGTATAGCGTTTCAACTGGTATAGCGTTTCAACTGGTATAGCGTTTCAACTGGTATAGCGTTTCAACTGGTATAGCGTTTCAACTGGTATAGCGTTTCAACTGGTATAGCGTTTCAACTGGTATAGCGTTTCAACTGGTATAGCGTTTCAACTGGTATAGCGTTTCAACTGGTATAGCGTTTCAACTGGTATAGCGTTTCAACTGGTATAGCGTTTCAACTGGTATAGCGTTTCAACTGGTATAGCGTTTCAACTGGTATAGCGTTTCAACTGGTATAGCGTTTCAACTGGTATAGCGTTTCAACTGGTATAGCGTTTCAACTGGTATAGCGTTTCAACTGGTATAGCGTTTCAACTGGTATAGCGTTTCAACTGGTATAGCGTTTCAACTGGTATAGCGTTTCAACTGGTATAGCGTTTCAACTGGTATAGCGTTTCAACTGGTATAGCGTTTCAACTGGTATAGCGTTTCAACTGGTATAGCGTTTCAACTGGTATAGCGTTTCAACTGGTATAGCGTTTCAACTGGTATAGCGTTTCAACTGGTATAGCGTTTCAACTGGTATAGCGTTTCAACTGGTATAGCGTTTCAACTGGTATAGCGTTTCAACTGGTATAGCGTTTCAACTGGTATAGCGTTTCAACTGGTATAGCGTTTCAACTGGTATAGCGTTTCAACTGGTATAGCGTTTCAACTGGTATAGCGTTTCAACTGGTATAGCGTTTCAACTGGTATAGCGTTTCAACTGGTATAGCGTTTCAACTGGTATAGCGTTTCAACTGGTATAGCGTTTCAACTGGTATAGCGTTTCAACTGGTATAGCGTTTCAACTGGTATAGCGTTTCAACTGGTATAGCGTTTCAACTGGTATAGCGTTTCAACTGGTATAGCGTTTCAACTGGTATAGCGTTTCAACTGGTATAGCGTTTCAACTGGTATAGCGTTTCAACTGGTATAGCGTTTCAACTGGTATAGCGTTTCAACTGGTATAGCGTTTCAACTGGTATAGCGTTTCAACTGGTATAGCGTTTCAACTGGTATAGCGTTTCAACTGGTATAGCGTTTCAACTGGTATAGCGTTTCAACTGGTATAGCGTTTCAACTGGTATAGCGTTTCAACTGGTATAGCGTTTCAACTGGTATAGCGTTTCAACTGGTATAGCGTTTCAACTGGTATAGCGTTTCAACTGGTATAGCGTTTCAACTGGTATAGCGTTTCAACTGGTATAGCGTTTCAACTGGTATAGCGTTTCAACTGGTATAGCGTTTCAACTGGTATAGCGTTTCAACTGGTATAGCGTTTCAACTGGTATAGCGTTTCAACTGGTATAGCGTTTCAACTGGTATAGCGTTTCAACTGGTATAGCGTTTCAACTGGTATAGCGTTTCAACTGGTATAGCGTTTCAACTGGTATAGCGTTTCAACTGGTATAGCGTTTCAACTGGTATAGCGTTTCAACTGGTATAGCGTTTCAACTGGTATAGCGTTTCAACTGGTATAGCGTTTCAACTGGTATAGCGTTTCAACTGGTATAGCGTTTCAACTGGTATAGCGTTTCAACTGGTATAGCGTTTCAACTGGTATAGCGTTTCAACTGGTATAGCGTTTCAACTGGTATAGCGTTTCAACTGGTATAGCGTTTCAACTGGTATAGCGTTTCAACTGGTATAGCGTTTCAACTGGTATAGCGTTTCAACTGGTATAGCGTTTCAACTGGTATAGCGTTTCAACTGGTATAGCGTTTCAACTGGTATAGCGTTTCAACTGGTATAGCGTTTCAACTGGTATAGCGTTTCAACTGGTATAGCGTTTCAACTGGTATAGCGTTTCAACTGGTATAGCGTTTCAACTGGTATAGCGTTTCAACTGGTATAGCGTTTCAACTGGTATAGCGTTTCAACTGGTATAGCGTTTCAACTGGTATAGCGTTTCAACTGGTATAGCGTTTCAACTGGTATAGCGTTTCAACTGGTATAGCGTTTCAACTGGTATAGCGTTTCAACTGGTATAGCGTTTCAACTGGTATAGCGTTTCAACTGGTATAGCGTTTCAACTGGTATAGCGTTTCAACTGGTATAGCGTTTCAACTGGTATAGCGTTTCAACTGGTATAGCGTTTCAACTGGTATAGCGTTTCAACTGGTATAGCGTTTCAACTGGTATAGCGTTTCAACTGGTATAGCGTTTCAACTGGTATAGCGTTTCAACTGGTATAGCGTTTCAACTGGTATAGCGTTTCAACTGGTATAGCGTTTCAACTGGTATAGCGTTTCAACTGGTATAGCGTTTCAACTGGTATAGCGTTTCAACTGGTATAGCGTTTCAACTGGTATAGCGTTTCAACTGGTATAGCGTTTCAACTGGTATAGCGTTTCAACTGGTATAGCGTTTCAACTGGTATAGCGTTTCAACTGGTATAGCGTTTCAACTGGTATAGCGTTTCAACTGGTATAGCGTTTCAACTGGTATAGCGTTTCAACTGGTATAGCGTTTCAACTGGTATAGCGTTTCAACTGGTATAGCGTTTCAACTGGTATAGCGTTTCAACTGGTATAGCGTTTCAACTGGTATAGCGTTTCAACTGGTATAGCGTTTCAACTGGTATAGCGTTTCAACTGGTATAGCGTTTCAACTGGTATAGCGTTTCAACTGGTATAGCGTTTCAACTGGTATAGCGTTTCAACTGGTATAGCGTTTCAACTGGTATAGCGTTTCAACTGGTATAGCGTTTCAACTGGTATAGCGTTTCAACTGGTATAGCGTTTCAACTGGTATAGCGTTTCAACTGGTATAGCGTTTCAACTGGTATAGCGTTTCAACTGGTATAGCGTTTCAACTGGTATAGCGTTTCAACTGGTATAGCGTTTCAACTGGTATAGCGTTTCAACTGGTATAGCGTTTCAACTGGTATAGCGTTTCAACTGGTATAGCGTTTCAACTGGTATAGCGTTTCAACTGGTATAGCGTTTCAACTGGTATAGCGTTTCAACTGGTATAGCGTTTCAACTGGTATAGCGTTTCAACTGGTATAGCGTTTCAACTGGTATAGCGTTTCAACTGGTATAGCGTTTCAACTGGTATAGCGTTTCAACTGGTATAGCGTTTCAACTGGTATAGCGTTTCAACTGGTATAGCGTTTCAACTGGTATAGCGTTTCAACTGGTATAGCGTTTCAACTGGTATAGCGTTTCAACTGGTATAGCGTTTCAACTGGTATAGCGTTTCAACTGGTATAGCGTTTCAACTGGTATAGCGTTTCAACTGGTATAGCGTTTCAACTGGTATAGCGTTTCAACTGGTATAGCGTTTCAACTGGTATAGCGTTTCAACTGGTATAGCGTTTCAACTGGTATAGCGTTTCAACTGGTATAGCGTTTCAACTGGTATAGCGTTTCAACTGGTATAGCGTTTCAACTGGTATAGCGTTTCAACTGGTATAGCGTTTCAACTGGTATAGCGTTTCAACTGGTATAGCGTTTCAACTGGTATAGCGTTTCAACTGGTATAGCGTTTCAACTGGTATAGCGTTTCAACTGGTATAGCGTTTCAACTGGTATAGCGTTTCAACTGGTATAGCGTTTCAACTGGTATAGCGTTTCAACTGGTATAGCGTTTCAACTGGTATAGCGTTTCAACTGGTATAGCGTTTCAACTGGTATAGCGTTTCAACTGGTATAGCGTTTCAACTGGTATAGCGTTTCAACTGGTATAGCGTTTCAACTGGTATAGCGTTTCAACTGGTATAGCGTTTCAACTGGTATAGCGTTTCAACTGGTATAGCGTTTCAACTGGTATAGCGTTTCAACTGGTATAGCGTTTCAACTGGTATAGCGTTTCAACTGGTATAGCGTTTCAACTGGTATAGCGTTTCAACTGGTATAGCGTTTCAACTGGTATAGCGTTTCAACTGGTATAGCGTTTCAACTGGTATAGCGTTTCAACTGGTATAGCGTTTCAACTGGTATAGCGTTTCAACTGGTATAGCGTTTCAACTGGTATAGCGTTTCAACTGGTATAGCGTTTCAACTGGTATAGCGTTTCAACTGGTATAGCGTTTCAACTGGTATAGCGTTTCAACTGGTATAGCGTTTCAACTGGTATAGCGTTTCAACTGGTATAGCGTTTCAACTGGTATAGCGTTTCAACTGGTATAGCGTTTCAACTGGTATAGCGTTTCAACTGGTATAGCGTTTCAACTGGTATAGCGTTTCAACTGGTATAGCGTTTCAACTGGTATAGCGTTTCAACTGGTATAGCGTTTCAACTGGTATAGCGTTTCAACTGGTATAGCGTTTCAACTGGTATAGCGTTTCAACTGGTATAGCGTTTCAACTGGTATAGCGTTTCAACTGGTATAGCGTTTCAACTGGTATAGCGTTTCAACTGGTATAGCGTTTCAACTGGTATAGCGTTTCAACTGGTATAGCGTTTCAACTGGTATAGCGTTTCAACTGGTATAGCGTTTCAACTGGTATAGCGTTTCAACTGGTATAGCGTTTCAACTGGTATAGCGTTTCAACTGGTATAGCGTTTCAACTGGTATAGCGTTTCAACTGGTATAGCGTTTCAACTGGTATAGCGTTTCAACTGGTATAGCGTTTCAACTGGTATAGCGTTTCAACTGGTATAGCGTTTCAACTGGTATAGCGTTTCAACTGGTATAGCGTTTCAACTGGTATAGCGTTTCAACTGGTATAGCGTTTCAACTGGTATAGCGTTTCAACTGGTATAGCGTTTCAACTGGTATAGCGTTTCAACTGGTATAGCGTTTCAACTGGTATAGCGTTTCAACTGGTATAGCGTTTCAACTGGTATAGCGTTTCAACTGGTATAGCGTTTCAACTGGTATAGCGTTTCAACTGGTATAGCGTTTCAACTGGTATAGCGTTTCAACTGGTATAGCGTTTCAACTGGTATAGCGTTTCAACTGGTATAGCGTTTCAACTGGTATAGCGTTTCAACTGGTATAGCGTTTCAACTGGTATAGCGTTTCAACTGGTATAGCGTTTCAACTGGTATAGCGTTTCAACTGGTATAGCGTTTCAACTGGTATAGCGTTTCAACTGGTATAGCGTTTCAACTGGTATAGCGTTTCAACTGGTATAGCGTTTCAACTGGTATAGCGTTTCAACTGGTATAGCGTTTCAACTGGTATAGCGTTTCAACTGGTATAGCGTTTCAACTGGTATAGCGTTTCAACTGGTATAGCGTTTCAACTGGTATAGCGTTTCAACTGGTATAGCGTTTCAACTGGTATAGCGTTTCAACTGGTATAGCGTTTCAACTGGTATAGCGTTTCAACTGGTATAGCGTTTCAACTGGTATAGCGTTTCAACTGGTATAGCGTTTCAACTGGTATAGCGTTTCAACTGGTATAGCGTTTCAACTGGTATAGCGTTTCAACTGGTATAGCGTTTCAACTGGTATAGCGTTTCAACTGGTATAGCGTTTCAACTGGTATAGCGTTTCAACTGGTATAGCGTTTCAACTGGTATAGCGTTTCAACTGGTATAGCGTTTCAACTGGTATAGCGTTTCAACTGGTATAGCGTTTCAACTGGTATAGCGTTTCAACTGGTATAGCGTTTCAACTGGTATAGCGTTTCAACTGGTATAGCGTTTCAACTGGTATAGCGTTTCAACTGGTATAGCGTTTCAACTGGTATAGCGTTTCAACTGGTATAGCGTTTCAACTGGTATAGCGTTTCAACTGGTATAGCGTTTCAACTGGTATAGCGTTTCAACTGGTATAGCGTTTCAACTGGTATAGCGTTTCAACTGGTATAGCGTTTCAACTGGTATAGCGTTTCAACTGGTATAGCGTTTCAACTGGTATAGCGTTTCAACTGGTATAGCGTTTCAACTGGTATAGCGTTTCAACTGGTATAGCGTTTCAACTGGTATAGCGTTTCAACTGGTATAGCGTTTCAACTGGTATAGCGTTTCAACTGGTATAGCGTTTCAACTGGTATAGCGTTTCAACTGGTATAGCGTTTCAACTGGTATAGCGTTTCAACTGGTATAGCGTTTCAACTGGTATAGCGTTTCAACTGGTATAGCGTTTCAACTGGTATAGCGTTTCAACTGGTATAGCGTTTCAACTGGTATAGCGTTTCAACTGGTATAGCGTTTCAACTGGTATAGCGTTTCAACTGGTATAGCGTTTCAACTGGTATAGCGTTTCAACTGGTATAGCGTTTCAACTGGTATAGCGTTTCAACTGGTATAGCGTTTCAACTGGTATAGCGTTTCAACTGGTATAGCGTTTCAACTGGTATAGCGTTTCAACTGGTATAGCGTTTCAACTGGTATAGCGTTTCAACTGGTATAGCGTTTCAACTGGTATAGCGTTTCAACTGGTATAGCGTTTCAACTGGTATAGCGTTTCAACTGGTATAGCGTTTCAACTGGTATAGCGTTTCAACTGGTATAGCGTTTCAACTGGTATAGCGTTTCAACTGGTATAGCGTTTCAACTGGTATAGCGTTTCAACTGGTATAGCGTTTCAACTGGTATAGCGTTTCAACTGGTATAGCGTTTCAACTGGTATAGCGTTTCAACTGGTATAGCGTTTCAACTGGTATAGCGTTTCAACTGGTATAGCGTTTCAACTGGTATAGCGTTTCAACTGGTATAGCGTTTCAACTGGTATAGCGTTTCAACTGGTATAGCGTTTCAACTGGTATAGCGTTTCAACTGGTATAGCGTTTCAACTGGTATAGCGTTTCAACTGGTATAGCGTTTCAACTGGTATAGCGTTTCAACTGGTATAGCGTTTCAACTGGTATAGCGTTTCAACTGGTATAGCGTTTCAACTGGTATAGCGTTTCAACTGGTATAGCGTTTCAACTGGTATAGCGTTTCAACTGGTATAGCGTTTCAACTGGTATAGCGTTTCAACTGGTATAGCGTTTCAACTGGTATAGCGTTTCAACTGGTATAGCGTTTCAACTGGTATAGCGTTTCAACTGGTATAGCGTTTCAACTGGTATAGCGTTTCAACTGGTATAGCGTTTCAACTGGTATAGCGTTTCAACTGGTATAGCGTTTCAACTGGTATAGCGTTTCAACTGGTATAGCGTTTCAACTGGTATAGCGTTTCAACTGGTATAGCGTTTCAACTGGTATAGCGTTTCAACTGGTATAGCGTTTCAACTGGTATAGCGTTTCAACTGGTATAGCGTTTCAACTGGTATAGCGTTTCAACTGGTATAGCGTTTCAACTGGTATAGCGTTTCAACTGGTATAGCGTTTCAACTGGTATAGCGTTTCAACTGGTATAGCGTTTCAACTGGTATAGCGTTTCAACTGGTATAGCGTTTCAACTGGTATAGCGTTTCAACTGGTATAGCGTTTCAACTGGTATAGCGTTTCAACTGGTATAGCGTTTCAACTGGTATAGCGTTTCAACTGGTATAGCGTTTCAACTGGTATAGCGTTTCAACTGGTATAGCGTTTCAACTGGTATAGCGTTTCAACTGGTATAGCGTTTCAACTGGTATAGCGTTTCAACTGGTATAGCGTTTCAACTGGTATAGCGTTTCAACTGGTATAGCGTTTCAACTGGTATAGCGTTTCAACTGGTATAGCGTTTCAACTGGTATAGCGTTTCAACTGGTATAGCGTTTCAACTGGTATAGCGTTTCAACTGGTATAGCGTTTCAACTGGTATAGCGTTTCAACTGGTATAGCGTTTCAACTGGTATAGCGTTTCAACTGGTATAGCGTTTCAACTGGTATAGCGTTTCAACTGGTATAGCGTTTCAACTGGTATAGCGTTTCAACTGGTATAGCGTTTCAACTGGTATAGCGTTTCAACTGGTATAGCGTTTCAACTGGTATAGCGTTTCAACTGGTATAGCGTTTCAACTGGTATAGCGTTTCAACTGGTATAGCGTTTCAACTGGTATAGCGTTTCAACTGGTATAGCGTTTCAACTGGTATAGCGTTTCAACTGGTATAGCGTTTCAACTGGTATAGCGTTTCAACTGGTATAGCGTTTCAACTGGTATAGCGTTTCAACTGGTATAGCGTTTCAACTGGTATAGCGTTTCAACTGGTATAGCGTTTCAACTGGTATAGCGTTTCAACTGGTATAGCGTTTCAACTGGTATAGCGTTTCAACTGGTATAGCGTTTCAACTGGTATAGCGTTTCAACTGGTATAGCGTTTCAACTGGTATAGCGTTTCAACTGGTATAGCGTTTCAACTGGTATAGCGTTTCAACTGGTATAGCGTTTCAACTGGTATAGCGTTTCAACTGGTATAGCGTTTCAACTGGTATAGCGTTTCAACTGGTATAGCGTTTCAACTGGTATAGCGTTTCAACTGGTATAGCGTTTCAACTGGTATAGCGTTTCAACTGGTATAGCGTTTCAACTGGTATAGCGTTTCAACTGGTATAGCGTTTCAACTGGTATAGCGTTTCAACTGGTATAGCGTTTCAACTGGTATAGCGTTTCAACTGGTATAGCGTTTCAACTGGTATAGCGTTTCAACTGGTATAGCGTTTCAACTGGTATAGCGTTTCAACTGGTATAGCGTTTCAACTGGTATAGCGTTTCAACTGGTATAGCGTTTCAACTGGTATAGCGTTTCAACTGGTATAGCGTTTCAACTGGTATAGCGTTTCAACTGGTATAGCGTTTCAACTGGTATAGCGTTTCAACTGGTATAGCGTTTCAACTGGTATAGCGTTTCAACTGGTATAGCGTTTCAACTGGTATAGCGTTTCAACTGGTATAGCGTTTCAACTGGTATAGCGTTTCAACTGGTATAGCGTTTCAACTGGTATAGCGTTTCAACTGGTATAGCGTTTCAACTGGTATAGCGTTTCAACTGGTATAGCGTTTCAACTGGTATAGCGTTTCAACTGGTATAGCGTTTCAACTGGTATAGCGTTTCAACTGGTATAGCGTTTCAACTGGTATAGCGTTTCAACTGGTATAGCGTTTCAACTGGTATAGCGTTTCAACTGGTATAGCGTTTCAACTGGTATAGCGTTTCAACTGGTATAGCGTTTCAACTGGTATAGCGTTTCAACTGGTATAGCGTTTCAACTGGTATAGCGTTTCAACTGGTATAGCGTTTCAACTGGTATAGCGTTTCAACTGGTATAGCGTTTCAACTGGTATAGCGTTTCAACTGGTATAGCGTTTCAACTGGTATAGCGTTTCAACTGGTATAGCGTTTCAACTGGTATAGCGTTTCAACTGGTATAGCGTTTCAACTGGTATAGCGTTTCAACTGGTATAGCGTTTCAACTGGTATAGCGTTTCAACTGGTATAGCGTTTCAACTGGTATAGCGTTTCAACTGGTATAGCGTTTCAACTGGTATAGCGTTTCAACTGGTATAGCGTTTCAACTGGTATAGCGTTTCAACTGGTATAGCGTTTCAACTGGTATAGCGTTTCAACTGGTATAGCGTTTCAACTGGTATAGCGTTTCAACTGGTATAGCGTTTCAACTGGTATAGCGTTTCAACTGGTATAGCGTTTCAACTGGTATAGCGTTTCAACTGGTATAGCGTTTCAACTGGTATAGCGTTTCAACTGGTATAGCGTTTCAACTGGTATAGCGTTTCAACTGGTATAGCGTTTCAACTGGTATAGCGTTTCAACTGGTATAGCGTTTCAACTGGTATAGCGTTTCAACTGGTATAGCGTTTCAACTGGTATAGCGTTTCAACTGGTATAGCGTTTCAACTGGTATAGCGTTTCAACTGGTATAGCGTTTCAACTGGTATAGCGTTTCAACTGGTATAGCGTTTCAACTGGTATAGCGTTTCAACTGGTATAGCGTTTCAACTGGTATAGCGTTTCAACTGGTATAGCGTTTCAACTGGTATAGCGTTTCAACTGGTATAGCGTTTCAACTGGTATAGCGTTTCAACTGGTATAGCGTTTCAACTGGTATAGCGTTTCAACTGGTATAGCGTTTCAACTGGTATAGCGTTTCAACTGGTATAGCGTTTCAACTGGTATAGCGTTTCAACTGGTATAGCGTTTCAACTGGTATAGCGTTTCAACTGGTATAGCGTTTCAACTGGTATAGCGTTTCAACTGGTATAGCGTTTCAACTGGTATAGCGTTTCAACTGGTATAGCGTTTCAACTGGTATAGCGTTTCAACTGGTATAGCGTTTCAACTGGTATAGCGTTTCAACTGGTATAGCGTTTCAACTGGTATAGCGTTTCAACTGGTATAGCGTTTCAACTGGTATAGCGTTTCAACTGGTATAGCGTTTCAACTGGTATAGCGTTTCAACTGGTATAGCGTTTCAACTGGTATAGCGTTTCAACTGGTATAGCGTTTCAACTGGTATAGCGTTTCAACTGGTATAGCGTTTCAACTGGTATAGCGTTTCAACTGGTATAGCGTTTCAACTGGTATAGCGTTTCAACTGGTATAGCGTTTCAACTGGTATAGCGTTTCAACTGGTATAGCGTTTCAACTGGTATAGCGTTTCAACTGGTATAGCGTTTCAACTGGTATAGCGTTTCAACTGGTATAGCGTTTCAACTGGTATAGCGTTTCAACTGGTATAGCGTTTCAACTGGTATAGCGTTTCAACTGGTATAGCGTTTCAACTGGTATAGCGTTTCAACTGGTATAGCGTTTCAACTGGTATAGCGTTTCAACTGGTATAGCGTTTCAACTGGTATAGCGTTTCAACTGGTATAGCGTTTCAACTGGTATAGCGTTTCAACTGGTATAGCGTTTCAACTGGTATAGCGTTTCAACTGGTATAGCGTTTCAACTGGTATAGCGTTTCAACTGGTATAGCGTTTCAACTGGTATAGCGTTTCAACTGGTATAGCGTTTCAACTGGTATAGCGTTTCAACTGGTATAGCGTTTCAACTGGTATAGCGTTTCAACTGGTATAGCGTTTCAACTGGTATAGCGTTTCAACTGGTATAGCGTTTCAACTGGTATAGCGTTTCAACTGGTATAGCGTTTCAACTGGTATAGCGTTTCAACTGGTATAGCGTTTCAACTGGTATAGCGTTTCAACTGGTATAGCGTTTCAACTGGTATAGCGTTTCAACTGGTATAGCGTTTCAACTGGTATAGCGTTTCAACTGGTATAGCGTTTCAACTGGTATAGCGTTTCAACTGGTATAGCGTTTCAACTGGTATAGCGTTTCAACTGGTATAGCGTTTCAACTGGTATAGCGTTTCAACTGGTATAGCGTTTCAACTGGTATAGCGTTTCAACTGGTATAGCGTTTCAACTGGTATAGCGTTTCAACTGGTATAGCGTTTCAACTGGTATAGCGTTTCAACTGGTATAGCGTTTCAACTGGTATAGCGTTTCAACTGGTATAGCGTTTCAACTGGTATAGCGTTTCAACTGGTATAGCGTTTCAACTGGTATAGCGTTTCAACTGGTATAGCGTTTCAACTGGTATAGCGTTTCAACTGGTATAGCGTTTCAACTGGTATAGCGTTTCAACTGGTATAGCGTTTCAACTGGTATAGCGTTTCAACTGGTATAGCGTTTCAACTGGTATAGCGTTTCAACTGGTATAGCGTTTCAACTGGTATAGCGTTTCAACTGGTATAGCGTTTCAACTGGTATAGCGTTTCAACTGGTATAGCGTTTCAACTGGTATAGCGTTTCAACTGGTATAGCGTTTCAACTGGTATAGCGTTTCAACTGGTATAGCGTTTCAACTGGTATAGCGTTTCAACTGGTATAGCGTTTCAACTGGTATAGCGTTTCAACTGGTATAGCGTTTCAACTGGTATAGCGTTTCAACTGGTATAGCGTTTCAACTGGTATAGCGTTTCAACTGGTATAGCGTTTCAACTGGTATAGCGTTTCAACTGGTATAGCGTTTCAACTGGTATAGCGTTTCAACTGGTATAGCGTTTCAACTGGTATAGCGTTTCAACTGGTATAGCGTTTCAACTGGTATAGCGTTTCAACTGGTATAGCGTTTCAACTGGTATAGCGTTTCAACTGGTATAGCGTTTCAACTGGTATAGCGTTTCAACTGGTATAGCGTTTCAACTGGTATAGCGTTTCAACTGGTATAGCGTTTCAACTGGTATAGCGTTTCAACTGGTATAGCGTTTCAACTGGTATAGCGTTTCAACTGGTATAGCGTTTCAACTGGTATAGCGTTTCAACTGGTATAGCGTTTCAACTGGTATAGCGTTTCAACTGGTATAGCGTTTCAACTGGTATAGCGTTTCAACTGGTATAGCGTTTCAACTGGTATAGCGTTTCAACTGGTATAGCGTTTCAACTGGTATAGCGTTTCAACTGGTATAGCGTTTCAACTGGTATAGCGTTTCAACTGGTATAGCGTTTCAACTGGTATAGCGTTTCAACTGGTATAGCGTTTCAACTGGTATAGCGTTTCAACTGGTATAGCGTTTCAACTGGTATAGCGTTTCAACTGGTATAGCGTTTCAACTGGTATAGCGTTTCAACTGGTATAGCGTTTCAACTGGTATAGCGTTTCAACTGGTATAGCGTTTCAACTGGTATAGCGTTTCAACTGGTATAGCGTTTCAACTGGTATAGCGTTTCAACTGGTATAGCGTTTCAACTGGTATAGCGTTTCAACTGGTATAGCGTTTCAACTGGTATAGCGTTTTAACTGGTATAGCGTTTCAACTGGTATAGCGTTTCAACTGGTATAGCGTTTCAACTGGTATAGCGTTTCAACTGGTATAGCGTTTCAACTGGTATAGCGTTTCAACTGGTATAGCGTTTCAACTGGTATAGCGTTTCAACTGGTATAGCGTTTCAACTGGTATAGCGTTTCAACTAGTATAGCGTTTCAACTGGTATAGCGTTTCAACTGGTATAGCGTTTCAACTGGTATAGCGTTTCAACTGGTATAGCGTTTCAACTGGTATAGCGTTTCAACTGGCATAGCGTTTCAACTGGTATAGCGTTTCAACTGGTATAGCGTTTCAACTGGTATAGCGTTTCAACTGGTATAGCGTTTCAACTGGTATAGCGTTTCAACTGGTATAGCGTTTCAACTGGTATAGCGTTTCAACTGGTATAGTGTTTCAACTGGTATAGCGTTTCAACTGGTATAGCGTTTCAACTGGTATAGCGTTTCAACTGGTATAGCGTTTCAACTGGTCTAGCGTTTCAACTGGTATAGCTTTTCAACTGGTATAGCGTTTCAACTGGTATAGCGTTTCAACTAGTATAGCGTTTCAACTAGTATAGCGTTTCAACTGGTATAGCGTTTCAACTGGTATAGCGTTTCAACTGGTACAGCGTTTCAACTGGTATAGCGTTTCAACTGGTGTAGAGTTTCAACTGGTATAGCGTTTCAACTGGTATAGCGTTTCAACTGGTATAGCGTTTCAACTGGTATAGCGTTTCAACTGGTATAGCGTTTCAACTGGTATAGCGTTTCAACTGGTATAGCGTTTCAACTGGTATAGCGTTTCAACTGGTATAGCGTTTCAACTGGTATAGCGTTTCAACTGGTATAGCGTTTCAACTGGTATAGCGTTTCAACTGGTATAGCGTTTCAACTGGTATAGCGTTTCAACTGGTATAGCGTTTCAACTGGTATAGCGTTAACTGGTATAGCGTTTCAACTGGTATAGCGTTTCAACTGGTATAGCGTTTCAACTGGTATAGCGTTTCAACTGGTATAGCGTTTCAACTGGTATAGCGTTTCAACTGGTATAGCGTTTCAACTGGTATAGCGTTTCAACTGGTATAGCGTTTCAACTGGTATAGCGTTTCAACTGGTATAGCGTTTCAACTGGTATAGCGTTTCAACTGGTATAGCGTTTCAACTGGTATAGCGTTTCAACTGGTATAGCGTTTCAACTGGTATAGCGTTTCAACTGGTATAGCGTTTCAACTGGTATAGCGTTTCAACTGGTATAGCGTTTCAACTGGTATAGCGTTTCAACTGGTATAGCGTTTCAACTGGTATAGCGTTTCAACTGGTATAGCGTTTCAACTGGTATAGCGTTTCAACTGGTATAGCGTTTCAACTGGTATAGCGTTTCAACTGGTATAGCGTTTCAACTGGTATAGCGTTTCAACTGGTATAGCGTTTCAACTGGTATAGCGTTTCAACTGGTATAGCGTTTCAACTGGTATAGCGTTTCAACTGGTATAGCGTTTCAACTGGTATAGCGTTTCAACTGGTATAGCGTTTCAACTGGTATAGCGTTTCAACTGGTATAGCGTTTCAACTGGTATAGCGTTTCAACTGGTATAGCGTTTCAACTGGTATAGCGTTTCAACTGGTATAGCGTTTCAACTGGTATAGCGTTTCAACTGGTATAGCGTTTCAACTGGTATAGCGTTTCAACTGGTATAGCGTTTCAACTGGTATAGCGTTTCAACTGGTATAGCGTTTCAACTGGTATAGCGTTTCAACTGGTATAGCGTTTCAACTGGTATAGCGTTTCAACTGGTATAGCGTTTCAACTGGTATAGCGTTTCAACTGGTATAGCGTTTCAACTGGTATAGCGTTTCAACTGGTATAGCGTTTCAACTGGTATAGCGTTTCAACTGGTATAGCGTTTCAACTGGTATAGCGTTTCAACTGGTATAGCGTTTCAACTGGTATAGCGTTTCAACTGGTATAGCGTTTCAACTGGTATAGCGTTTCAACTGGTATAGCGTTTCAACTGGTATAGCGTTTCAACTGGTATAGCGTTTCAACTGGTATAGCGTTTCAACTGGTATAGCGTTTCAACTGGTATAGCGTTTCAACTGGTATAGCGTTTCAACTGGTATAGCGTTTCAACTGGTATAGCGTTTCAACTGGTATAGCGTTTCAACTGGTATAGCGTTTCAACTGGTATAGCGTTTCAACTGGTATAGCGTTTCAACTGGTATAGCGTTTCAACTGGTATAGCGTTTCAACTGGTATAGCGTTTCAACTGGTATAGCGTTTCAACTGGTATAGCGTTTCAACTGGTATAGCGTTTCAACTGGTATAGCGTTTCAACTGGTATAGCGTTTCAACTGGTATAGCGTTTCAACTGGTATAGCGTTCAACTGGTATAGCGTTTCAACTGGTATAGCGTTTCAACTGGTATAGCGTTTCAACTGGTATAGCGTTTCAACTGGTATAGCGTTTCAACTGGTATAGCGTTTCAACTGGTATAGCGTTTCAACTGGTATAGCGTTTCAACTGGTATAGCGTTTCAACTGGTATAGCGTTTCAACTGGTATAGCGTTTCAACTGGTATAGCGTTTCAACTGGTATAGCGTTTCAACTGGTATAGCGTTTCAACTGGTATAGCGTTTCAACTGGTATAGCGTTTCAACTGGTATAGCGTTTCAACTGGTATAGCGTTTCAACTGGTATAGCGTTTCAACTGGTATAGCGTTTCAACTGGTATAGCGTTTCAACTGGTATAGCGTTTCAACTGGTATAGCGTTTCAACTGGTATAGCGTTTCAACTGGTATAGCGTTTCAACTGGTATAGCGTTTCAACTGGTATAGCGTTTCAACTGGTATAGCGTTTCAACTGGTATAGCGTTTCAACTGGTATAGCGTTTCAACTGGTATAGCGTTTCAACTGGTATAGCGTTTCAACTGGTATAGCGTTTCAACTGGTATAGCGTTTCAACTGGTATAGCGTTTCAACTGGTATAGCGTTTCAACTGGTATAGCGTTTCAACTGGTATAGCGTTTCAACTGGTATAGCGTTTCAACTGGTATAGCGTTTCAACTGGTATAGCGTTTCAACTGGTATAGCGTTTCAACTGGTATAGCGTTTCAACTGGTATAGCGTTTCAACTGGTATAGCGTTTCAACTGGTATAGCGTTTCAACTGGTATAGCGTTTCAACTGGTATAGCGTTTCAACTGGTATAGCGTTTCAACTGGTATAGCGTTTCAACTGGTATAGCGTTTCAACTGGTATAGCGTTTCAACTGGTATAGCGTTTCAACTGGTATAGCGTTTCAACTGGTATAGCGTTTCAACTGGTATAGCGTTTCAACTGGTATAGCGTTTCAACTGGTATAGCGTTTCAACTGGTATAGCGTTTCAACTGGTATAGCGTTTCAACTGGTATAGCGTTTCAACTGGTATAGCGTTTCAACTGGTATAGCGTTTCAACTGGTATAGCGTTTCAACTGGTATAGCGTTTCAACTGGTATAGCGTTTCAACTGGTATAGCGTTTCAACTGGTATAGCGTTTCAACTGGTATAGCGTTTCAACTGGTATAGCGTTTCAACTGGTATAGCGTTTCAACTGGTATAGCGTTTCAACTGGTAAAGCGTTTCAACTGGTATAGCGTTTCAACTGGTATAGCGTTTCAACTGGTATAGCGTTTCAACTGGTATAGCGTTTCAACTGGTATAGCGTTTCAACTGGTATAGCGTTTCAACTGGTATAGC